>NC_133453.1:95451207-95743707 GCF_048565385.1 Saimiri boliviensis
ATATTAAGTTAATAGCTGGTAAATCACAGAATCCAGCTTCAAGCCTGGCTTGGTCATATTCCTAAGCTGCTATACTGTAAAATAACCTGAGATATTTCCTCCTCATTTTTCTTCATTACAAAATGGAGTTGAAAAATTGACCATCATCAGTAAGATTGAGTCAATTTATCAAGAGAATATAAAGCATCCTGTATCCTTTGAAAATATAGGATATTTGAAATATGGGATAAGTGTGGGATGCACTGACAGATCACCCTAAAGCAAAACCGTTTCATTGACCAGGTCTACTTAGGTATTCAGAGCTCTAGCCAGTCTGTATGGATACTCATTCTTTAAAAAGAGTGGACAACCATTGCCCATCATATATTTGGGCAAAGTCACTAATTTGATAAAAATAGAATGAGTCAAATAAAGGAAAGAAAAGGACCATAGATGAAATTGATCATTTAAAGACCAGACGATAACAATTTAAAATAAAAACAAAACTCTGAAACCAACAACTTCTAATTTATGTCCTCAGGTTTGAAAAGATATCTACTTTTCCCTCTTATTTAATTACAAAATATTTATTGAGTTCTCTGTGCCATCCTCACTATAGTATGGGGTAGAGTGGTCAACACACTTTTTGTTTTCATGGTATGTGAGAAATGAGATGTGCAAAAAAAGAAAGAATGTGAAACAAATCTAGAAAATTGAAAACATGATTGCTAAAGTTAAAATAATGTAAATATTGGGGAACAAAACTGAGAATGTTTTCAAAATTTGAGAAAAGATAACACTGAATGAAACCATCAATCCAGATGATCTAATGGTCACATGAAAAAGATCTCAGGGTAGAAAACAGAGAAAACAGTTGGGAGGAATGTAACAATGTAATAATAATAAGAAAAAATTTCCAGTATTAAAAATGAATCTTAATTCTTAAAATTAAGTGCCAAGCAGAATAAAATTTAAAAATTCCATCAACTATATACATTATCTTTATTATAGACTCTCAAAATAAAGACCAAAAACCCCTAATGATTTTGAGAGAGAGAAATTTAAAGTAACAATGACAGGAGTGAAACAATTTTAAGAGGAGACTCCACATCTCAGAATTCGACAGGGAATGGAATTTTATACCCAGCTAAGCTACTGATCAATTGTGTGGGCCTACTGAAGGTATTTGTAGACAGTTGAGGACTCATGCTTTCCAAATGTGTTCATGGAAATTGACAGAGTAATAGAAGGAATTAGAGAAACAAAGAAAAGGCATGGGATCCAGAAGACAGTGGATCCAACTGAGAGGAGCAGTGAAAGGAATTCACAGTGTAATCAGCTGGAGAGCAACCAGTGCAAACCGGAGAAAGAGGCTGAAAGGACTTTAGAAGAAGATATTCCAGGGAAAAAAGCAAGGAGTGGTAGACTAGAATACACAGTTTGAGAGAACAAAAGCACATGATGACATAAAGGCTCAAAAAGCAAGAAAAAAGGAGCACTCTGGGTAGGGGAAGAATTCTGTGCAGGAAATTCAAAATGGAAAAATGAACCAAACTAAAAGATAGCCTGATTATAAGAAAATGATAGAGCATAAAGTTTGAAAGAAAAAACAGTATAACTGGAGTGGCCCATAATTCACAGCATGTACCCCCATGGATATGTTAATCCAATTTGGCATATAACTTGGCCAAGATTTGCTAATATTTACATGACTAAAATAAAACTGATTATTGTTTATTTTTTTCACCACTTAGTCCAAAATATGAAAAACCAATGGAGGTAATGTGAAACAGCCTAAACTTGTTAATATAACCCTCAAATGTAAAAGATAGGAGACATTTTTCACAATAAACAGGGGCCTTACCCTTTGAGAATCACAAGAGTTATTATGTTACAAGAAGAGGGAAGTCTATGTGGTGCTACAGTAAACCTTACATAAGCATAATAGTATGATTGTTGATTGACTTAATATTTGATTGATTTTTAGGAGAGGGAGTCTCACTCTATCACCAAGGCTGAAGGGCAATGATGTGATCTTAGCTCGCTGTAGCCTTGACCCCTTGGGCTTAAGCAATCCTCCTGCCTCAGTCTCCCGTGTAGCTGGGACTGCAGACACGTGTCATTTCACTTTTTGTAGAGGGACAGGCTCTCTTTATCTTGCCCAGGCTCATCTCGAACCCTGACCTCAGGCAATCCTCCTCCTTTGTACTCCCAAAATGTTTGGACGACAGACATGAGCCACCCATGCTTAGCCATTTTCTTTTTATTTTTAACTTCTAAAATTTACCTATAAAGAAGTCATAATTATAAAATCAAGTAAAAGAAATTTGTATGACGTAGAATAGGAGAGGCAGAGGAGATGAGAGAAGAAGGTGGCACTAAATTCTTCATCTTAGGCTTATTATGGCTATATTTTCTAGGGTTAACGAAACATAAGTAGAGATGTTGGCATGGTTGTGGAGAAAGCTAATGGAGACTGTGGGATGAGCTGTATTTGACCATAAGTATCTGGTGAGAAGAACCGAGTAGGGCCAGGCACGGTGGCTCATGCCTATAATCCTAGCACTTTGGGAGGCTGAGGTGGGTGGATTGATTGAGCTCAAGAGTTCAAGACCAGCCTCTGCAACATGGTGAAACCCCATATCTACTAAAATACAAAAAATTAGCCGGGAGTAGTGGTGTGTGCTGTGGTGTGCGCCTGTAGTCCCAGCTAAACAGGAAGCTGAAGCAGGAGAATTGTTTGAACCTGGGAGGCAGGGGTTGCAATGAACTGAGATCACGCCACTAACTCCAGCCTGGGTGATAAAGCGAGACTCCGTCTCCAAACAAACAAACAAACAAAAACACAAGACGACAAGAAGATGAGGCTTGGTGTGAGTCAGATTCATGCCGATTGTTGCAGAAACCTAAAGTACTGTCTAAGACAGATAAAGTAAGACATTACAATATTGAAGATAAGAAGGACATTGCCAAAAAACAAACCAATTTTCACCCTAAATAACAAGGATGTAGGTATGAATCCAATCACCAGAATTATAAATAGAAACTATTCAAAGTGGTACTCCTTAGGGGGCAAAACTAAGATCAGGCTGGGAAGCAATTCTCCTTATCATAAATCCCTAAGGTGTGTTATTTATTCTTTAAGCAGATTTTATAATACTCTGATTCAAAAATAAGTAGTGTGATACTAATTTCAGTTTCTGTTAATGCCATCCAGTATGGTTTTGTCATTACTAGAAAAGGATTCTAAACACAGAATCTACTCTGATGCTATTATTTTGACATAAGAACATACTTATTGCTCCTAAAATGCCAAACAACTGTTATCTTCTCTAAAAAATGTATTACCTAATCTCGGCTGTCCATTCTGTTATTTGAAAGATGACATAAGGCTGTTGGGCTAAAACTAAAGATCTGTTACTCCAGTTCCAAAAGCAGTTGAGGATATTTACAAACATACCTACCACCCTAAAATGGACGCTTTTGCCTATAATTTATATATTAAATGTATTCAAGTTTTGTTCCCAATGTGATGCTCAATGGTAATAAACTCATATATTTAAAAAGGGCTCACCATTCCTTGGCAAACTTGAGTGCACTTGGAGAACTTTTCCAAAGCTACCCCTGCAACGGCACGATGTTTGCTAAAGCCACCTGTGCTATTAAGATTTCTTTTCATTGAGCAATCAGTCATTCAGAATTTTCTTCTGACTCACTTTGTTTGACATCATAATGTGTCCTTCTCTTTAGTCATATTAAAGACATTAGAAAATACAGGGCTGGGTGTGGTGGGTCATGCCTGTAATTCCAGCCCTTTGAGATGCTGAGGCAGACAGATCATTTGAGGCCAGGAGTTTGAGACCAGCCTGGCCAACACGATGAAACCCCATCTCTAGTAAAAAAAAAAAAAAAAAAAAATTAGTGGGGCATGGTGGTGCATGCCTGAAATCCCAGCTACTCAGGAGCTGAAGCACCAGAATCACAAGAACCTGGGTGGCAGAGGTTGTAGTGAGCCAAGATCATGCCACTGCACTCCAGCCTGGGTGACAGAGTGAAACTCTGTCTAAAAAAAAAAATTTTTAAGAAAATACAGCACTGTTAAGTGACTGTTTCCAAGTCTAGGTTCTAGCTAATGAAACCACATATTCGTCGTCTCTGTGAGTCCAAAAAACAGGTTCTGAAGAAAGGGTTTGTGATTGAGTTTAGATTGTGTGACACTGGGGCAATTCTCTTTTCACATTAAGTGCTTTGTGTACATGACTCTGATGGGCATTATAGGGTCCATAAAATATTAACCCTTCCTGCCCCTATCATAGTGCTCAATACAGGATGCTTGAATTCAAAGCCAAGTCTCCTTAACCTATTGGCAAATTATATGAAAGAGTAAACACTTTGAAAATTGACATGGCCCTGCAGAATCCCTCCCAGGTCTCAGGAAGCACAATTGTAAGACCCAAGCTACCAGGCACAGCTTTCCTGAACCTTGGTAATGGAGGCCTTTTGTACAAATCTGGAAGATTAGACAGTGTATAAAGTATAATACAGATTCTCTGGCCAAATGAGCTGCAGAACAATTCTGAAGCCATTATTCCTCTTTCTAAATGTTTCCTCTTTGAAAGAGTTAAGTAATTTTGCTTGGAAAAATTAACCATTTAACCATTAATCATTAATTTATTTTATGTAATTTTTCTTAACTGATTAAAAATACTTATTTTATTATTTTTCTAAGTCTTTGCCTCAAGCACAAGGAAGAAAAAATGGATTAAAATACTAAGTGTGACTAGCCAGGTATTTTTCAAAATTGGTCTAATGCCTTTTACTGAGTTGGAAAAAAAAAAAGAAGAAGAACAATTTAGTAAAGGCCTTTAAAAAATGTCCATAGTTAAACCTGAAACAAGCCCAAGAAGTGACTATATTTGCATAACTTGATCTGTACTTAAAAAAAAAAAAAATACCACTGAAGACAACAATGGAAGCTTATCAAATCAGAATTTTACATAGATTTTCCATAGCCTTACTAATGAATACTGACTCATTGGTCAGTTATGGTGAAAATTTAATGGAGCTCTAAGATAAGAAATGCATAAATCAGAGTGTGTTTAGCGGTTCCAGTTCTTCAGTATGAAAACTGCATTAGCCATCCACCTTCCCTAATGCTTTCTGAGACCAATTCTAGAGCACTGTAGTAATTAATTCTTCAGCATTTCACATGGAGCCAGACCCTGCCACTGAAGTATAATCCCTTTTGTTTTGCCACAGTCATGAAAAACTTGGATATTATGTAAAATTGGGATTATTGGCTGCTTAGCTAGTTTTATATTTTTCAAGACGACAGTTAACCTGCAACTGAATCTTTTCTAAGAAAATGATCATCCATAGGATGAATTGTGAAGTAGAATTGAGGGTACTAGTAATACTCTTAAGTGAAGTTAAATCTATAGTGGGTCAATTACTGTCTACAACTAAGAAAAGTACTATACATCAGTGAGTAAAAGTCTGAGGCAAGTCTGATTTAGACCACAGTCCCAGTTTTACCTCTAAATGCTTATGTCCTAAGAATTTTCTATTCTGTTAGCAATGTTTATGCTTTTGCTTCATGAAATTTCACCTTCTACAATTGGTTCAGAATGCCAGCTAATTTTTCTGATCTGCTCACCTGTTTCAAAACAGACTGAAACTGATAGATCCAACAGTTATTATAAATTATTTAAACACTTGTCATTTTAAGTAATGCTGAAAAAATTAGGATCGCTTTACGCTTTTCCTGAGAAATGATCACTTATTAAATCACCTTTCAATTTCTATAAAGATTAGCCTTTCAGCTTTTTTTTTCCTCAGGGTTAGGAGTTTCTTTTCACCCATTTACAAATTCTTATATTTAATTTTCAAAAGGTACCCATAAGCCAGAAATTTGAAAAGTACAGAGAATAATGAACTTCATGTGTATGTTTTCTTGTTTTTATAGCCTATGTATTCAATAAGGTAATTTCCAGTTATAGAAATGTACTAATCACTGGTTCTGTGTATCCACCCATCCTTTCATTTATCTGACACACTAACAGTAATACCAACAATAATGAATAACAACCATGTTAATAAGCAGAGGGCATTCATAGAATACTTACTTTTGTCCCAGAAACTCTGTTGAATGCTTTCTATAGGCTATGTCGTTTATTCCTCTCAGTAATGTTTATAAGTATCCCCATTTAACAGATGAAAAAGCTGAGGCTCAGAGATCATATCTTGATCAATGTCAAAATGAGTGACTGGTAATCCAATTAGTCTAATGCCAGAGACCATGATTTTCTATTCTGGTGGCAAGCATCTATTCTTACAATCATCTATTCTATAAAACTACCTAGTTAGATCAGTTTGGATTGAGTTTTTAGATTGCCAGTTCTCAATTTCCATTTCCGTACATTGTCATTATATCTGTTTGTCTTAGACTTTCTTCCCAGCCTTACTTCAGACTATGACTAGGGTGATCAGATAACCTTTTATCCAAATCAGGAAATTTCTGATAGGGAAAAGGGCTGGGTTAGTAAATGTGCTGGTTCATACTGACTAAGTCCCAGGTGTGAACTGGAACTACCCAGGCACAGGAGGACATGGGATCATTCTAACAGGCCACTAGAATATTCTTTCTCTGTTCCTCATGCAGAACACAGATCCTCTCAGGGCAAAACTAAGTATATTGTTCAGTGGTCCCATGATACCTTCTTTATTTTCTCAGAATTTGTTTTCTGGACAATTATTTTTCTTCTCTGTTATAGAGTAGAAAATTTAATAAGCAACCTAAGAAGAATAAAATATTCTAATATTCCTTTAGAGCTGATTAGTTGTGAACACAGAGGCACATTCATTTATCACAGTTACAGTACAAGTATAAAATGACCTGTACCTTTAATAAGTCCTTTTTCTTGCAGAGTTTTCAGGGAAGGTCTTCGGGTAATAAACTTCTTTAATCTGCTTTTAACTCGATTTTTGTCGCTTGTATCAGAAGCACTATGATGCAGCCTGAACACTGAAGATTAAAAAAAAAAATCAGAGGCTTTCAGTAAATTTCTTCTTTATGATTATTACTTTATGCAAATCTGAATAGAAAACAGTAGTTATGAAACAACTACCTGAATTAATAGCTCAGGCTCTTCTGTCTAGAACAAGGCATACGAGTAAAATTTGCTCACATGAAAGTATTAGTCCTGTTGCAACATGAATGTACATTAAGAATGAGATTAGCTCCATATATTCACAATTTATTTTCACTTTCATTTCCTTATATTTAGCATGATAACCTTTACATGGATAATTCCACCTATGTGTATTTATACACAAAATTATGGCCAGAGTAAAGAAAAATTCATTCTAAATTACAGGAGACAACTCTTTACCACTGTTAATTTCAATTAAATTTGGTTATATAGTATCTCTAGCTAATGCAGATCCTGCTTGTTTCAATAATTTTGCAATCTTCTTTTTTATATTAACCCAAAGTGATTTATTTTTCTGAAGCAGAATTTCTTACTCTCCTTATTGATTTATAATTACTACTAGTTCTAAGTAAAATTCAGAAACATAATTTGCCTCAAACTTTCTCCATGTCTTCATTAGGCCCCTCTCCTCAACTTCCTAGTCTCAGATTTATCTTCAAAGCCAGGTGCATGTAAAATTCCTTCCAGAAAAAATATTCGCTGAATGTCTACTAATCAGGCTCCATGCTAAAGGCTATGAATTCAGGGATGAATATAATGCATAAGGTCTGGATTTTCATGGAGCATAGTCTTAAACACATTCAAGGTGTCTTCTTCTTCTGACATATGTACAGAAAACCAAATACCGCATGTTCTCACTCATAAGTCAGTGTTGAACATTGAGAACACATGGACACAGGGAGGGGAACATCACATTCCAGGGCCTGTTGGTGCATGGAGGCTAGGGGAGGGATAGTAGGGGGTGGAGAGATTGGGGAAGGATAGCATCAGGAGAAATAGCTAATGTAGATGACGGGGATGGATGCGGCAAATGCACATTCTGCACATGCACCCCAGAACTTAAAGCATAATGTGTGTGTGTGTGTGTGTGTGTGTGTAATCTCATACATATCTATCATCTATGTATCTGTTATGAGCTATCTATTTTTTAAATGAATTGGTAATAAAAGTACAATGAACATAAAAGTACAATGACTATCATGTGAGAAAGGTAGATAGCTTCTCAGTTATTGGGCTTTTAAGAATGGACCCAGGGAGGGGAACAACCCACACCAGGGCCTTTTGGGGTGTGGGGGGGCAAAGGGAGGGAGAGCATTAGGACAAATACCTAATGCATGAGGGGCTTAAAACCTAGATGACAGGTTGATAGATGCAGCAAACCACCATGGCACATGTATACCTATGTAACAAATCTATACACTCTGCTCATGTATCTCAGAACTTAAAGTAAAATTTAAAAAAATTTAAATTTTAAAAAATGGGTTCTATAGGTGTGAGAGTTAATGGATGCCCTCAGCTCTAAGGGTAATTTAGGCAGGACCAAGACAGCCTGAGTCCTTGGGGCAGTTGTACTATATATTCTTCAGCTATGAGCAGTTTCCACCAGTGTGTTTTATAAGTATCATGATTTTCTCTGTGTATCTCAATAGTTTGAAAAGTACTGCTTCAGACCTGTTAAATCCAATGTAGTCACTAGTTATTTGGCGCTATGGAACACTTGAAATGCAGCTTGAGCCATATGTTGAAATAATAATGTCTTGGATGTTTTCAGCTAAATAAAATATCTTATTAATACATTATTTAAATTTTTTCTTTTTACTTTCTAAAATGTCGCTACTAGAAGATTTTACATTACATATATTTTTCATTTCAGACAGTGCTAGAAGATAATAAAAAATAAACATACACTGACCACCTACTATATGCATGGCAGTGCTGAGTTTAACTGTTGTGGATAAAATGTATATGGCTTGCATAATTCTTTATTTTTATTTTTTATTTATTCTTGAGACAATAGTTTCCCTCCAACACCCAGGCTGGATTGCAATGGTACAATCTCAACTCACTGCAACCTCCACCTCCCAGACTGAAGTGATTCTTGTACCTCAATTTCCTGAGTAACTGGAATTACAGGCATGCACCACTATGCCTGGCTAATTTTGTTGCTGTTGTTGTTGTTGTTTTTGAGATGGAGTCTTGCTCTGTTGCCTATGCTGGAGTGCAGTGGTGAGATCTTGGCTCACTGCAACCTCCGTGCCCTGGGTTGAAGCAATTTTCCTGCCTCAGCCTCCTGAGTAGCTGGGATTATAGGCAAGGGCCACCATGCCCAGCCAATTTTTGTATTTTTAGTAGAGAGAGGGTTTCACCCATGTTGGCCAGGTTGGTCTTGAACTCCTGACCTCAAGTGATCAGCCTGTCTCAGTCTCCCAAAGTGCTGGGATTACAGGTGTGAGCCACTGCACTTGGCCTACTTTTTGTATTTTTAATAAAGGTGGGGTTTCACCATGTTGGTCAGGCTGGTCTTGAACTCCTGGCCTCAAGTGAGCTTCCTGTCATGGCCTCCCAAGCTGCTGGGATTACAGGTCTGAGCTGTCATGCCCACCTGGCTGGCCTGTGTAATTGTAACGCAGCACAGTTAGGAGTCAAATGGAAATATTAGAGACTATAGGATCCAAGAAGAGGGATTGACCTTGGGTCATTCTGGAGAAAAAACAAGTGCCCTTAAAACCCAAGCAAACAAAAATTGCTTTTACAAGATTATGAAGCGTGAATATCAGTCATTAACTAATTCAAAATGGTCTAGTTGGAATAGTTATTCCGAGCATCTTAATAAAGTGTGTTTATGTGTTATCCTATCAACTTTCCTTCTAGGTCCAGTCGGTACAGTGACCACCAGTCATGTATGATCTGCTTCAAATGACAGCTGTAGTGAAAATTCCATGGGTCTGGGTTCTAGTGTTGGAGGCTAAAGAAACACTTGACATCCTTCAGAATAACTCTGCCTCAGGGCAATTTTGATTTCGAGTCCATCTTTGAAGTGACACAGAACAATCAATCTAAGTTTTCACAACTTACAAAAGTAATATTTTCTCTTTCTGGTCTCACCTCGAAAACCTTGCCATTTCCCATGACAGTATGCCAAGAAATGCAGGGCCAAACAAGGTATTTTTTTTTCTTCCATTTGGAACTAGTAAAAATGATGCCATTAGAAAGTACTTTGCAAATTAAAATATATACGCACGACGTATAAATGCTAGATTATGAAAATAATTATGGTGTGAGTTATATCTTTTTGGAACTCCTCTAGGTATTCTTGTGATAGTATTCTTAATTAGAGAGACATACATGTATATTATATTGTCTTCAATATCACCATCTGGCTCCACATGTGAAAAATGTGTGTAAGGTGCATTGGTTTTTCAGAGAAAATGAAAACATGTTTTTAAATGCGTTATCTTGTTTCCTTCTCATACATACTGAAAAACTAGCAGAGTCTTGGATATGATTATACAGTTTTCAACATAGCCAAACTCTCCAAAGTTGCCTCTAATGATTACTTTCCTGGAGACAGACTAGAACATCAACTTCCATTTCCTGATACCATAAATAATCGTCCTCAGATGACAAGTCAAATTACAAGGCCTGTGCCATCATTCATTCCACTCATTTTGTTCTAAGAAGACTTATGCTGAAGTTGAAGTCAATAGATGACTATAATATATAGCATACTTTTTATTAACCAAATAACTTGAAAGCCCTATAAATACAAAATAAAAATGTTAAGAAGTGCATGGATATAAAGCAAGGTCCATCACTGGGACCCTGTAAATAGCAGTAAAAGTCTTTGAATATTGTGGTTTACAAATCTGATTTTAACAGCCAAACTTATAAAACAGTTTACGCTTTTCTGTTGTCAAGGGAGAAAAACTTGCCAAATTATTCATTTTAAGTAAATACAACATAACCAATTAAGGAAAGCAAAATTTAAACACATGCCTGTGATAATCAGGACATAGTTTGCTTCTGATTTCACTACTGATTTTAACAGAACACTGTTCCTTCCATTTTCCCACAGCACCCAAGTGACCCCACACATACTTTTAGAAACTTGTAATCACACAGTGCAAATAAAAGGACACTTTACTGGAAAATACACAGTGTGGTACAATAATCCATCATTTATGAAAAATAGAATTCAGCCTTTTCTTTTCCCTCAGAGATTCAAGTACTTTTTGAGGGTGAAGCTTCCTGCAGTTTAAAGATTTATGTTAAGCCAACGAGTAGTTGTTTTTTTTTTCATTCCCACTTAAACTTTTTATTTGAAAATAAAAAGAGCCAAAAGAGATATGGGTTTAAACTCTAAAACATTTAATCTGATTTGCATAAGAGACAAAAGCAATCAATCACTCTTAATCCTACGTATTTTTACCTCCACAGTTAACCTTAACCTGAAATGTACTAGCTTTCCAGTTATTCTAGAATTTACTTATATTTCCTTTATGTTTTCCTCCGTTTTTTTCCATTGAAGTGAGATCTTTTCTTTCAAGCCTGAACAAATAGAATGTTTTTCAAACACTAAGAATTTGCAATAACAATAGACAATTTAAATCTCAACACACGGGCCAAAGGCATTAGCTTTAAGTACAATTCTTAACCAGTTGAGAGACTTAATTGGTGCTAAAACTGCTCTAGCTAGAGAGGAGTTAGAATCCCGGGCTTTCTAAGATGTTAGGATAGTGGGCTTTCTAAGATGATCTTCAGTTAATAGTATTACATATTAGAATAGGCATTAGCTCAATACAAGTTTTATATCTGACACAGCTATTATGGTGTTAAAAATCACCTCTAGAGCTACGAACACTTATTGTAATGGGTGTCCTTTGTATATTTATTTTCTCACTTTAGTAACGGGAGGGGGAAACAATGCCCTTTGGATGGGAAATGAACATCTACTCCCATTTAGGGTATGGGAACCACAAAAGAAAACCCCCAAATCTTCCAGAATTCAACAGTTTGGACAATATGATCCAAAACTGTGCATCTGCCAGAACTTCTCTTTCTGGGGACCTTATTTTGAAATACCTTCTTTTCCTGCCAAACTGCTGTTCTCGCGGTATTCCCATGTTACAATTACATGTTGTTATTATTTTTTTCTTTGAAATTTGGAAATGCTGGAACAGCCAACATTTCAGAAATTTTGCTAAAGGAAAGCAGAGTCATTATCCTTCAAAAAAGCTATCATAAACAGCTTTCTAGGCTACTCATCCTCACTTTCTTGGTGATGTTTGTGTTGGGATCAACATCGGTGTAGATAGATGTTTTTTGTTAGCAGCTAAGAGCTCTAAACATTTCAAGTGAATTCCAAAAGGATGTCAGGGCAAAGCTGGTGACAGTAGCTTAGTGCCACCATCTTACCACACTGCAGTGTTCAGAGCAGGAAATCGAAGAAAAAAATGACAAAATAAGGTTAAGTCAGGCTCTTAATCCCCGGAGATTCCAAAACTCTTCTCACACCATCACAGGGATTACATAATAAAGTACTGAATTATCTCCACTCACATTTTCCAACACAACCTTCTTGTATTGGAATTACCCTGCTTAACTACTTTCCAAGTTACATAAATGAGAGCACCTTACCCCAAATTGACTGAAAAAAGAAATTATGTTTATTCCATTTCTTTCCAGCCTCCTGTTGATTCCTTTCCAGGGCATTCACACTTGTGCTAATTCATGGGGCTATAATAAATACTGCTTTGCCTTCTTCAGCCTGTGATTTTACAGCTCCCAGAACTTTGCACATAACTCCCTGTGTCAGAGTGGGCAGAAAGGGTAAGTTTGGGCTTAATGTACTGTTGGTCATTTAATATCTCCTTTTTTCACATGCTCAGTGTAAAAAGAAGTCATAATTTCAAACCCCAACTTGGCAGCCTGAGAAACTCAGTTATTGAACTTTAAGTGACTTGCTCAAAACACAAATCATGATTAAACCTGGAAATAATTAAAAAAGGGAATGTTGGGCATTTTAACTGCAGTGCATGGTTTTAACCACTTAATTCCCACTTAGACACTGTGGAAATACAAAGTAGATGGAATCATAACAGAAGGGTGTGTTCACATCACCTATTCAATGATTAATCTTCATGCTATGTAGTCATTTAAGGAGAAGTGAGAATTCATACAATGAAAATGTTTACTTTTAGGCTGCATTATGAACTTTAAACAGTTTATATTTTTAGTATCAGTCAACAGCTGAAAATCTACTATCATTCAGTCATAGGAAAATTTCATGGCAACTTTTCTCAGAAGTATATGTATCCATGTCTTCTACTTCTAATGCTTTCATCTACGACGTAAATTCTTCACTGTCTTTACATGTATAGGCATAACATTTTTATTTTGTGGTAGGTAATACATCTTAGGTGTATCTAGGTTGATAATGTATTTCTATGGTGTAAGCCAGGGTGCTTTGTTTAAACTCTCTTTGTTATAGCGCTTAGCATAGCTTTGGGTTTTATAGTAAGTACTTTTAATGATAGTGATGATGATCGATGATCATGATAACTTAAATCCCGTACTGCAAATATTAAGCATATCATCACATTGTATAATTTCCTTTCCACTGCAGATTTATCTGGTTTCTTTTTATAAGCCAGAATTTAAAACTATTTTTGGGGGAGTGGTCACAGGTTTTAAAAATACATTTTCAGAAAAACAATAAAAAGAGAGAAAATAAACCTAAATAGCAAAACCTAGAGAAACACAATGACATTTTTCTTCCTGAAACAGAATCAGATACAGTATAACATGTAAAGATTCAGATCATTTAGACATTCTTCTATTGACTATATATTTTAACTTGGCTTCTTATGACTTGATATAGTGTCAGTAAAACTTTGTCACTTGAGAGCTCTTCAAAACTTGGATAAATTTGCTAATAAAGTAAGTGGTTATTGAGATAAGGCAGTAGCTGATTTTGAAAGTTGAGTTACTGAAAAAAAGAAGAAAATAACATAGGGCATCAATCCACACAAAGGGCACTGTGAAGCAGAAATATGTTTTCCATGAGGAAAGACTGTATATTAAATACAGGAATGGGTTCTCTCCTAGTGATAGAAAACAGGCCACAGCCAAATCAAATGAGAAGAGCCTTATATATAAATGTGAACATCAGTCTATAAAAGAGAAAAAACAATAGAGTTGCAGGCGTGGTAATTCTACCAGAGAGGTAATAGCTTGGCAGCATTCTAGGAAATTAACACTTAGATTTCTGTAAAATAGTAAGGAAAGTTGGAGATTGAAATATATGCATATATAAGAGTCTTGAATATTTTAGTACTGATATATAGACTCAGATTCTGGACTATCCTTAGCAGTATTTCAGTTGGGTGGCATTTAAATATTCTCTCATGTATACATACATAGTGACAGCTACCACTGCATATCACATGTGTGTATTTGTTTGTACATTTGTGAAAATGCCTGTAAAGATACAATCTCAGCAGGTATAGAGAGGAATAACATATAGTAACTTTGAGGCTTTTTCTTTAAATCTCTAAATTCCTGGCCTGGTGTGTGTTACAGTCTATCCCTAGCAAAGAATCTGCTATAATGTAACCTTAGTTTTCCAAACAAAATTTAAGCCAGAAAAATATATATGACAGGTGCAGGTAGTTTGAGAAATGTCTTAAATGTCAATAGTTAAGAAGTGGGAAAATGTTTCTTAGATTTATATATATATATATATATATATATATATATATATATATACACACACACACACATATATATATACATATATACACACATATATACATATATACACTTCTAAAATAGTCTTAATTTCTACTTTTGCTAGACAATCTGATTATTCTAATGCCATTTTTAATAAGTGACTAACATTTTGAAGTTACTTGCTATATGATAAAGAACTTACTAAGCACATTAGATCTCATTTAATCCTTATAAATATGGTAGATTCCATTATTGTCCATTTTACAGATTAGAAATCTGAAGTTCAGAGAAGTTAAGCCTTGGTAGCAAATCAGCGGAGAGCCAGAACTCAGGTGGTGTCTGATTCCTCCCCTAAGGCCCTGCCTGTCCATCTGTGTGGCAATGCTGTCAGCGTGTCTAAGGAATAGAGAAACGGTAACGTTCCCCAACCCCTTGCCTCGCCATACTCAAGTACTTGCAACCTAAGGTCTTAAATTATGTGCTTTACATGAACTGATCACTGAAACTATCTCATGTGGTATGTATTATTGTAGATCTGAGAGGGGAAAAAAAATGTTGTCTTAGGTAAGATGAGTGAATCATGAGACAGCAGTGGAGCTGGTGGCTGAATACTCTCTGCATTGCCAGTGAGAACAGTTGAAGAATACGTCTGAGTAGGACAGAACTGTAACCACTATGGACGTGAATTGAGCTCTGCTGCAAGGATGCATACTGGGCAGAAGGCAAATCACTCACCATGCTCTATTGCTTTATGCAGCAAGATAACAATGAACACAAAAGGAGAGATGTAGGTGGGAATTGGGGGTTCCTTTCAGGCAAAAATGGCTAGCAACCTAGCTGTATCTCTCAATTTCACCCCTGCCCTCACACAATCTTTTTCAGACATACACTTAGCCCACAACAGTGTAAGAGTGAACACATTCACTTTTGCAAACTCCTTAGTTCTTTGCTCAGCCAAACAGGGAAATCCCATTCTTCTCTATGCCCAACCCCAGAGCTCAGAGGTTTGTTTTATTCCTGGTTGCTTCACAGGAACTGAGAGTAAGAGTTCGGGATTAGCACTTGGGAAAAAGCAGATAAGAACAATTGATATACTTCCTTACAATTGCTAATGCCATTTCTTTCTTTCTTTCTTTTTCTTTCTTTCTTTCTTTCTTTCTTTCTCTCTCTCTCTTTCTTTCTTTCTTTTATGTGTGCTCCTTTCTCTCCTACCCATTCTTTCTCTTTTGAATACAATAGGCTTTGGATTTTCAATTCCAACTCTGTCATTTAACATGGCATCTTATTCAAGCTATGTGAGTTTTGTGTGTCTCTATTATATTATCTGTTAGATGGAGATAACATCCATGCCAAGGATTTTTGTGTATGTTTAATGCCCTGATATAGGAAAAACATCCACCTCAATGTCTAAGGTATAATACAAATGTAGTTAACAGTTGTGATTATTAATCTTAACAGGTTAAGATTGATGATTAAAATATGATTAATAATTAAAATATTATAGACATCTTGTGTCATCATCACTGCTGTAATAATCAGGAAGTTCACAGAACAGGTGTTATAAAAAGGACCCTTTTCACCTTCCATCCCATTGCCTCTCACTTTTTCAACATTTACTGAGCATTCACTAAGCATCTGGTATTATAAGATTAGACCCTTAGCTTCTGTATATGTGAGTGTGTATATATATATATATATATATATATATATACACACACACACACATATATGTATTATATATATATATATATATATACACACACATATATGAATGTCTGTGTGAGTGTGCATATGTGTGTGTAAATTATCTGACTCTCATTAAAAAATGCTTGTATACAATCCCAGGAGTTACCTGTGATTAATTTCTGCCAGGTAGAGTGTATTTCAAGACTTTGAACATGTGTTAAAATCATTGGGTTTTGAAGAACTATCCATTAACGACTTTCTGAACTGTGACAATGGATATTGACAGGGCTTGTCAGACTAAACCACTATTGATTGGCTCACATCATGTGTATAGCAAAACCAATTTCTTTCAAGTGCTTCTTCCTAACTGAAATACATTATTGCAGCCTTCCCTTCTGTTTATTATAACACCCAAGCTCATTGCATGTAACACATCCAGCAAAAAGGTTTCACAATGAAGCAGCAAACAGCAACACAGAAAGAAGTGAAGGTACTTAGCAATACAAATACTCTTGTGCTGTGGTAAGTTGCTATTTGTTTGGAAAATATTGATTCCTTGTAGAATCTTTGTTTTTATTTTATAATCCTCTTGAATGAGGAAAGATCGTAGACTAACAGAGCTTTGCTATTGTTTAATGACCCTGTGACTCTCATGGTTTCTACCCCTGAATAAAACTATTTTAAGTATTGTGTGTATGTTTAAGTTGTTGGAAAGAAAGTGTTTATGTTGGGTCAGTGCTCTCCTGCCTATACACACGCAGAGCTACACACACACACACACACACACACACACACACACACACACATATAGGGCTGCGTCTTTTTCAAAACCTTAGAATGTTTTCTTCATTGTGACTTAAGCCAACTTTGGGCATATGCTACATATTGTATAGTTTTATTAATTTGAATTTGCATTTTGCCTTTCTTCCCACGGGGACACATTTCTTACTGAAACAATGCTCTTAAATAACAAAGAGCATTCTCACAAAACCCTCATGAGTAGGAAGAATTCCAGACTTATTTTTACTTGAAAATATTATTATTTTAAAAATTTCAAAAAAGTCCTTTCCACAAGTACTAAGGGATCATACCTCAGGCTTCTTGGAGTGTTTCAGAAGTACCCCACAGTTTAACTTTCAGCAATAGTTTTTATTCTTTAAGAAGCTCCAAGTTTACTGTATACAAGTACCTGGAGAAAGCAGAGGACTTCTAAATTCTTAGGGTAACTCTCAGGATATTCCTGAAATTGGCACCCCTCTAAAAATGATTTTTCTAGCCCACATGAGTCACTTTTGATGATAAAAACAGGGGAGACTTTTGGTTAACTCCACCAATGCTTTAATTAATTCCGGTGTGGTCCTGCCAGCTTCTCTCCCATTCTGAGCATGCCTGGCAATTTAAAGAAAAATAAATTGCTTAGGAGGCTGACAAACGCTAGTCAAGAAAAATGTATCATCCTTCAGAGCCCCTCTGAAGCTGTAGAGTTCCAAGTTTACTTGAAAGTTCTAGGGGAGGATTTCTCCTGAAATAAGGATTCCTTTGAGTCTTGCCTCTGGCTTCAAGCTATGGCCCAGGAGGATGGCGGCGCTGGGTACCCTGGGCTGTGCCCTTCCTCTGGCTTCACCTCTTTGCCTGCTGTGACCTTCTTACCCTCACATTCCCCAGCTGTAAGACCAGTTCCTGGCCTGAGGCCCATGCTCTTGGCACCCTCTGCAGGGCCTGCTCTGTCTTGAGGAACGGTTGGTTGTCAGAGGGGTAGCCTCCCTTGCCTTTTTCGGGACATCTAGTATCAGCAAATGTCAGGCCAGAGTCAGTGGGTCTCTCACAGAATAGTTTTGTTGGGACAGAACCCTCTATTAAAAGCATCATTTTGACATAAGCTTCCAGCTATTTGCTCCAAAATGTGCGTGCGAAGCACTGACACCCTCCCCCACAGGAAGTGTATTGAAAATGCAAGGGGTGCTCTGAGCAGATCTGAGGACACAGTATGTCATCTACGGCTAAGTGATCAGGGATAGTGGGGCGGTTTGTCCTCACAAATGCTGACAGACAGCTGCAGTTTGCAGCTGGCAGGGAGCTTATGCTCACTAAACAAAGATCTAGCTGGAGCCCGGTGAATACTTGGCTCTATTGCAATAATCATAATTCATAACATACATTTCTGAAGAAGGAGAGAAAACTAGGAAAAGCCCCAGAAAGACCCACATCATTCTGACACTTGATGTGGTCTGGATATAGGTTGTTTTATGTACTGTCCACTTTGAAATCCCTCTGAGGTTCTGTGTGGTGACGGTGGTCACCATGTGTGTGACAAATGGAATTACTTTCTGCTTCCAGCCACCCACTCAGATTAACTAACTCCTCCTTCCATTAAAAAATTGTGATGCGAGATTTACTTACTGCCAAAACTCCAATGTTATCCCAAATATTTTCTTTCTTTCCTAAATGAGTTAATTGTAATCAAATTGCCAAGCTTTTTTTCTGTTGTTGACCGTCAGATAACCTCATTCTTGGGCACAGTTCATGTTGGAGTCTCAGAAACATGAAATATTAAATCTGGAGAGAACTTGAGAGAGCATAGAGTCAATGTGCCTAGCTTCTCAGATGAACAAAAAGACACCCAAATTGTTTAAGCCACTGGTCAAGGCCACATAGTAAGAAACAGAGTAAAGGTTCAATCCAAATTTCTTAATCACCATTTCTGGTTGCCTGTCAGCACCTCTTTATGCCTCTCTAATCTCACACTTAATTTTATGGAAACACTGTTCCTAAATCCAGAAGAATATTCCAGAAGAGACAGTTCTGTTCCTCGAGGTGCCCACTACTGGCCCGATTCTTCAGTAATCAAGAATTTTAGATTTGAATCTAAATGCAGTAATTGCCGTCAATTAATTCTGTTTTATCCTACATTTTTTTAGATTTGGGGAGTTTTGAAGATAATATGGAAATATATTTAAATTTATATGCATAATTATGCATAATAACCTGAAAAATACATGCCCTAAGGTGATTACAGTAGCCTTCCTTTTGACATGTAGCAATGCTAGGTGTTTTGCTTTTATCCTTTTCTCTAACTTTTGGTAACCTGAAATCTGTAATAAATTATTATTATTTGGGGTTTTGAGTCTTCCTTTTCCCTGGGGGAAGAGGATTTTGTTACTGAATGCCAGGACACCCCTACAGATGCAGATGTCACTGAGAAGAGTGCCTGCCGGATATACTTTCTATGTGCTTTAGCCTAAGCTAGGAGGGAATATAGAGAATTGAGCTATGGATGAGAAAATGCATTTTGCCAAGTTCTAACCCCTCTGAAACTTGAACTTTTGGACTACTGAATGGGCTGAGATTTTGGACTTCTTCAGGCTTGTTTACTCTTGACAAAATGGAACTTCTGGTCTTGGAAAAGAAACATCTTTGGGTTTTAAAGGCCTCCAAAGCTTCTTGAGACATTAAGCCCCTCTTATATAAAATAACAAAGTGATGATTTAAGACCAGTGGAATTGGAAATGTGCAGATAAAATGACCTTTAAAACACACTTAGGTTTAAAATCTAAAAGAAAAGGCACTTAGCAAAAAAAGCATTTGGGACTTATTTCTAAAATATGGCTGGAAACACTAAGCAAACTCAAAATGAGGCAGTGTGCACACATCCTCATTTTGACTTAAAGATCTACTTTAAATAACACAACAGATGTAGTCATCAGCATTTATTCCAACAAGGACACTATGAATGGTGAGAAAGACACGGTAAGACATGGGTAATAACAAGAACTACTGTCATTGTTGTCCCTTAATCCTCCAAACCGTCAAAGCAGAACGAAGAGTAAAAGAGAAATATTCTGGCAGGATCTGACTCCCTCCCCATTTTTATCAGGCAGTTCAGTTAGGAAATATCCACCAGGATATATTTCCTTTACTTCATCACCAGAAAGAAAGTTTAGCTGTTTGCTCTCTGGCGCCACAGAAAAAAGAAAAGGCCACCTGTGAACATTAGTGTGAAAACACGAACAGGTGCTGGTGAATGCAACGGCTGAGAAAAGCAGAGGGGGATAGAAACACGGAGCATGGGTGGGCCCTTGCAAAGGAAAATAGAAATTTATTGCTCCATTGTGAGTGAATGGCCAGCTAAGAATTTCTCTGGGTCATGTGATGGTTTGGCAAAGATATTTCTTTTGCTAGTTCTGTGGCCACAAGAGATAAACTATTGTTGGAATGAAAACTGGAGGTGAGGCTGAAAGTGGAATGAGGTGGGGGTCTTCATGTTCTAGTTTGGAGTTTAATGGTGGTTCCTACACTGTCATCAAACCTGGTATGTAGTGGTGACCAATAAGAATGTTTAATAATTCAATAGTACCAGAGCAAGATGTGTGGTGGAAAGCACACAGGCTTCTACGTTAAGAGGTCTAATTTTGAGTGCTGGGTTTACCAGTTAGCAAGTGTGTGACTTAACTTCCCTGGATCCCAGTCTCCTCATCTGCATAATAGGGATAAAATGATCTTGGTGCCATGTTGTAAGGAATAAACACTATGATGCATAATATCACAGTGCTTTATATATACTGAAGCAGATTACAGTCTTCCTCCACTCCTCCCTTCCTCCTCCTCTTCAGCATCCTTCCCATCATCATCATAATTTGCAGCTTTCACTAGAGTTGCTGTCAAGTGAGTTA
Source organism: Saimiri boliviensis (assembly GCF_048565385.1). Classification (NCBI taxonomy): domain Eukaryota; kingdom Metazoa; phylum Chordata; class Mammalia; order Primates; family Cebidae; genus Saimiri; species Saimiri boliviensis. The sequence continues at coordinate 95,472,266 of NC_133453.1, forward strand.
AATAGAGATGATCCTTAGGCTTTGTGAGCTAACAATTAAACCTCACATTCTGTTTAGATGTATCTAAACAGAAAGAGGACATGAATAATTTAAGAATTAAGCTTACATTAATACTAGCTGTCATTAAATTGCCATGTTCAGATTGAATAGGGAGAGCCCTAGGAATTTCCCGTTGAGAGAGTGCATTTTCTCACACTTTCAACACACTGCATACCCAATTCTCCAACTGCATGAATGTTTATTAATTGTAACTTGATAGCAACAAATGTACTGGCATTATAAATCTCCCTGGTGAATGTATGGTGTGGGTTACTGCTACCACCTCTACTAATAATAATTTTAAAAGAACAAATACAGAAATCTTCTATTTTGTTTCTTAAGATTTATGTCCTGTGTCTACCCAAACAAAAATGGCCAGAGATCTGATTTGATAAATGTGGAAAAATGTTACCTCATATAGTGATAACAGTGATCAGAATTACATCAGACATACATCCCATGACATGTAGCCTTAGGATGCACAATTGTGTACTTTGATAATCACAGCTAAAAAATTTTACGTATTAAAAAAATTGTAAAGACCCTTAACACTTAATTAATTGTAGGTGGAATGCCAGTTCTGGGGAGAATCTAAAGATTTAAGGATCTGAGTTTTGAGTATGGTGAAGGGTAAGGGAATAGGTTTGCAGGCAGGAGACCCTTTGTTTTGCTTCTGCAGGTCATGGGGCCATTTCCATTAGGTTTCAGCTAGAATAGCTCTGAGCAGCAGAGTAAAAGATGAATGTCTCCTGGCTAAGCATCCAAACCTGTAGATGGAGGTGATTGGTTACATTTCTTGTCAGTCACTAATCCTGCTAGATGGAGGTGATTGGTTACATTTCTTGTCAGTCACTAATCCAAACAGATTGGCCTTCCTGCTCTTTCTTGAGTACACCCTGCCTCAGGTCCTTTGCACATGCTATGTATAGAATATGTATATTCTGTATATAGAACAAAAGAATATTATGAATTCCTTTTTTAGAAAATTGAAAACTCTTAATTTCTTGTTTTTAACATTTTTTGTTCTTTTGCTCTATATAGATATATTCTATATATATTGCTGATGATCAGTAATTCTCACTAAATGAGAGTTTCAGTTTCTATACACAACAGGTCTTAGAGAAGATCCAGGTTCTCAGCTCCTTTTGTTTTTTCAAACTTTGAACATCTGGAAAGAGTTGAAATATTTTTCTCCTTATTGATCTATTCACAGATACAAGTGGCAATATATATTCTATATATATAGAACAAAAAATATATAATATATAGTCTATATTATGTATAGAATATATAATATTCATATATCATAATATTCTTTTGTTCTACATATATTCTATATATCCTATATTATATAATATATATGCAGAATAAAGAATATTATTAATTTCTTTTTTAGAGAAATGAAAACTCGTAATTTCTTATTTTCAGCATTTTAAACATTTATGGAAAAGCCCTATGCTCTAAGAAAATAAACCATCTAATGTTTTAAGAAGAAGGAAACTGATAATTAGTAATTATTACTAAATGATAGTTTGACTTTATATACACAACATGTCTTAAAGGAGATCCAGGTTCTCAGCTCCTTTTTCCAAACCTTGAACATCTAGAAAGAGTTGTAATGTTTTTCTCCTTATTGACCTATTCACAGATACAAATGCCAAATCATGTTATTCTTCTTAAGATCCTTCTTAAAGAAAAATAGAATTCATACATTAAAATTTAAAAAATTAAATATTTTTAAGAATACTTATGCATCCATGGATATACCAAAATTATTCTAAGTCATCTTTATTGTGAGCAAGGTGAATGGAAGACAAAGGAAAATTGTAAAGATAAGAGTAGTGTGTGACTAATGACAAATATGATGAGGATGATAAAGAGAATTCTCTGTATCAGAGAATTAAGGAGAGAGAGAGAGAGAGAGAGACAGAGAGAGAGAGAGAGAGAGAGAGAGACAGAGAGACAGAGAGACAGACAGAGAGAGACAGAGACATAAAAAAAAAAAAGAGAAAATGAGAGAAACAGATTGAGGTTCCTGGAGAGAGTAGTCCAGCACGCGGCTGAGGTCACAGACCCTTAGACCAGCACTTTCTATATAGAAATATAATGTGGGCCACATACATAACTTTAAATTTTCTAATAGCCACATTAAAAAGAAACGGTGGGTATTAATTTAAAAAATATATTTTATTTCACCCAATCTATCCAAAGTATTATCATTTCCTAATGGAATCAATACAAAATTTGTTAATGAGATATTTTTATATTATGTTCCCTGTACTAACAGTCTCTGAAATCTTGTATGTATGTCATACCTGAAGTCCATCTCAATTCAGCCTAGCCACATTTCAAATGCTTAGTGTTTGCATGAGGCTAGTCACATTCTTATTGGACAGCGCAGTTCTAAAGCAAGCCTCCGGGTGTCATATCTGAACTTGTGCTTGTGTCAATACAAAGAACTGGCCCCCTGAAGCTCAAGTGTGGGGCACTGCTACAGTTGGCATAGTGGCCTGACTCAGAGATAGACTCACTATAGCAGTGGATAGAGGTGTATCAGAAGAAGAAAAAGTTTTAAAACTTATTTATATCTCGAATAAGTAGAGCAGGTCATACAAGTTGCATTTCATTCTTTTATCTGCAATCGTTAGGTTTGTGAATTTTAGTATGCCTATTTTCAAGCACTGCTTTGCTGTAGCATGCTACCTATGAAATGTCACTCATGCTAGTCATTTCTCTATAATTATATTTATACCCAGACTTTAAAAGATATCTGTCAGGAGTGAATGGGTTGACTACAGGTCCTCAGGGGTCCTAAGTATTTGAAGTTTATAATCTGTGCCTGGAACAGTTATAAAGGTTCTCAATCGGCAGTGCTTATCTGACCCTTTTATTATACAATATTTTATTCTTGAAAACTCATGGCAAATTAAAAAAAATTATGAAACGACAGTTTTTGATTATCTATTTTTTAATATAGGAAAGGCTGGATAGGCACTGTCTGGTTATAGTGCATTCTCCAAATCATGATTTGGGTCTAGGCAGAGAACTTAGAGAGAAACACAATCAGTCAGAAATAGTGTCTACTTGACTACAGAATAGATTGGTTTTGTTCAATTTGAGGTTTGATTTTACTCTTCATTGCCATATATTTAGCTGACTTGACTGTACAATTATTTGAATAGACCACTGATTTTACTTGTATGACATTTCCCAGTATGAAATCAATTCACATAGTCTCAGCCACAACTTATTCAAACTCAGAAGTATGTTACCTCTTGACTTTTACATCACACACACACACACACACACACACACACACACACACACACACACAGAGAGAGAGAGAGAGAGAGAGAGAGAGAGAAACCCATAGCAACCTATGGGCTAGGTGAGTTACACTGTGCTGTAATCCCTAGGATTTAATTAGAGGGCAAACAATCCTTTACGGCATCAAATACAAGCAAAGCAGATTCTGAAAAGCAGTTTTATTAGTTGAATAGTAATAATCCATATCCATTTCTAAAAGGCTTATGAAACCCCAAAACCAGTTATGAAAACCAAAGCCATATTCACCTTATGTTCACAAATTATTAAGTTTCAGCTTTATTTTTTTACACAAATGATTTTGTTCTTATTGAAAATAGTCATCAGAGGTCACTTTAACATGCTCATCTTTAGAAGTCCCTAAAGGAAAAAAGTTGACTACAAACAGAATTCCATTTTAATTTTAAGAATAAGAGCATGTCTTAAATATGATGAATAAGATGGAAATATTGCTAGCAAAAAAGAAAAAACTGGTTCCCACTCTCCTTGAAATTTTTAGTGTGTATACAAGTACTTAAAATATAAACTACATAGTAATTGACACTGTGAAGCAATACATAATCAAATAAGGCACCATGAGGCAGATTGTAAACTTCATGTTTTCCATCCTTAAGGAAGCAAAGGTCTAATAAACATGAACTTAGACTACAATGAACATACTAAAATCACCCTTAAAAAATAAGTATTTACAACAATAAAGTATACTGCTATGGCAAAGATAGATGAACTAAGCTTAGATCTGTGCAATATAAAAAGGGAAACAATGATTATATAGTACAAATAATTTTGCTGTAATATGACAGGCTAATGACTTAAGTGCCCAATATCGTCATTATGGTTCTGAACTTCATGTGCATTAGCAATAAAGACTCAGTAAAAATACTGTATAATTTATACTTTTGCATGAAAATCTTGTTCTTCTTTTAAAACAGTGGTGCCTATAAGATCTATAAGTCTAAATGGAAAAGTTAATAACTTGAATTATGTATTACATCTATGTTGTGATCTAAAGATATTCTTCAGGAACTTTCTGGTCAATCCTTATGATGGAAGGAGACAATAGTTTTGGGTACCTGGGTTTATTTTAGTATTTTTCAAATCAGTAACAAATGCCCATTTGGCTATATTGATGTACTAATTTATTGTACATATAATTTCCTAAAGATTATGCAACCCCAAACCAAGTACTATTGTATTTGTGATCAATGCATTTTAATTTTCTGGAAAAACCCAAATAATTGAAAGTCTAACAAGTATTTAAAATGTTCATCTTTACTCAATATTTGCCACATACGTAACTATTAACGTTTTTTCGGATAAAGTAAATGAATGGTACACTCATTTCAGAGACTGAATAGATCAAGAATCAAACAAAAGACTGCAAAAAAAAAAGTCATGGAGTAATTAAACAGCATGACTAAGCATTATTTCAAGTTTTCATATTCTCCTCCGTAGATTCCCAGACTATATATTAGAAATCTTCCCTCCGTCATACTATAATGTGAAGGAAAACTATGATTCTATGCTTAAGAGTATAGCAAGAGTAGGTATTTTCAGGCTGTTGAGCCATGTATCACTAAGCTATTTTTCAAAGAGATGCTGAAAAACACAAGAAATTAAAGATGTTTTTCCTTTATTTTTTCTTTTTAAAGTTTGTAAGGGAGCAGCTGTGCCCAATTCTTAGAGTAAAAGGAAAACCGTATCAATTTCACTCATTTTTGTGTTTGGAATGAACATGTGATGAGAAGTACATTTTGCCTTTACTGAATCAGGAGATGTGACAATAATTGCAATGGGCGTTGTTTCATCTACCTGCTAAACTGGTCCTCTTTACTCAAAATATGGTCTTGTAGGGTAGCATCAACCATCTGGCATCACACAATAAGAGTTTTACAAAGAAATTTCTTGGATGTCTAAAAATGATGTGAGGATAGACAAGCCCCTCAAGGGTGTCTGCACAGATGAAAAACACTTACATTTGCAAATGTGTGCACAAAAGAGAGGATGGAATTATCCAGAGAATAGCTCCTCTCCATTACCTGCTTTGTGCCTGAATATGCTTGATTTATGAGTATTGGACTAGGAGTCAGGAACTTTAAGAACTAAACCAGAAGACAAAGCCTTTCATGTAAAATATTCTTTTCCACTAATACTCAAAACACAATGTATGAATGCTTGGACAAATATATATGCTGATTTATACAACCAACTCTTTTTCCCCATAAGCAGAAATTGAAAAAAAAAATTCAACCCAAGCTGTCTTTTGCCTGAGTCTTGGGAAATTGCATAGTTCTGAAAAAAAAAAATTGGCTTGATTTTCACAATTAAAAAAAAATGGATATGGAAAGAATGAGATTGTGCCCATGAAAGCCAATTGTTTCCAAACCACATTGTATTGTTTGGCCCAAATAATTTGTCCTCCTATATAGAAGTAGGAAACCATGACAGACTGAAAATACAATAGCCAATCAAAATAAAACTTCTTTTCTGGACTACTTTTACCATGCAGGGGATATTTGCTGAGACCCAAGCTCACCCCTCTTGCCAATGTGACAAAGGCAAACTACAAAGAAAATGACAAGAACACTTTGGAATGCAGGGAAATAAAGAAAAAAAGTCAGTTTCCATTGTAAATCATCACCGTTCAAGGCATCCGTTTGTTGACTGGCAGTGCTGGGATATCTGTTAAATGAATACCTAAACAGAGACATATTATATACAACCCATCCAAGGGACTTTTCATCTTTTTGGAAGAGAGGAACTAAAGGTGATGTGAATTTGGTATTGCAAAAACTGTCATACCTACACACAAACAGAGAAAGCGAAGCAAATTAGAAAGTCACTAATGTTAACATAACAGAAGGTAGACTTAAGTTGACTTTTTTTGGCTGAAGTGTCAAAAAGTCATATGATGAAAAGAAAAACATACTTATAATTTTTCTCGCTTGATTAGCATCTAAAAGGTAATTATGTTTTCAAATATTTTATGCTTTTTTTTACATGTAACATATGCCTGTATATATTAGTATTTGTATTTCTGAACTGGAAAAAATTACAAAGCATTACCTTTATGCTAAAATAAATATGATAGTTATTTTAAAATACTGTTAGTTATACCCTGAAAATGCAGATATCAACTGAGTAAAGGCCGTCAGTGACTAGATTTGGTATGTTTTCAATAGTCCATATCTGTAATATTTAAATGTAAAGATTAAAGTAATAATCCCTGAATAAAGGATAGTCAAAGTCTTAATAGCAAGATCCTTACGTTGCTATGATTTAGTGGCCTTAGTAAGTGTTGTCGCCACATTCAGGTCCAGTTATAAAAGTGAGAGCCAACCACAGAAATTAGTTCAAAACTGAGAGCAGTGCCCACTATTCCTCTTTCCTTCTTGTCCTCCCTCTCTTGGTTCTTTTGTTCAGTCCTTTGTTTAATGCTAGAACCTTTGGTTAGTGCTCATTAAAATGTATTTTAAAATGTTAATGGAAATCAGAGAAAATAAATAACAAGAGGAGGTTAAGGAGGGGGAGACCTAAGGAAGAAGCAAAGAAAATAGCAACAGGTTGAAAGGGAGGGACAGTAGAATCATTTTGAGAGGCTGATGGGAGAAAGGCTTCAGTCTCAACACTTTAATAGTGAAACAATTTCATTCATGTAAGAAACTATTTTAAAAGAAAGGTGTTTTTTAAGTTTAAAAAATAAAAAAATTTATAATAAACATATGATCATGAAAATGACATAATTGCCTTACATAAGACAAAAAGGATTTTCATGTAAGATAAAGCAAAATTTGCCAATAAAAAGCTTTAAGGGAATGTAGGAATCCAAAGACTAGCGACAGAATTTTAGTATCACGATTACCTATGATAAAGACATAATTAAAAACAACAACAACAAAAAACATTATGAGGGTACAGCCTATAATAGAAATCTCTGAAAATGTCATTATCCTCCAACACAAACTTCTTGAGATGTTTTGACTATCAGCAAGTAAAGAGGCAAAACCAGGATTGATTACATCATTTCCACTAACAGAAGTTTGTCTTGACTAGAAATTGTCACAGAAAATTCTGTCATTTATATTTAGAAATATAAATAACTTGTCTGGCAAGACTAAGCATAGTTTTCCAAATTTACATGAATATACAGAGGGTTTATTTATTTATTTATTTATGCTTTTTAAGGCAATGCTTGCTATGTTAATAAAAATTCTTTTTAGGTTATGTTGTCGTATGCTTTAAATCACTAATCTAATTTGTTCTGTTTATCCAAGGCTAGACATCTAGTTTCTATAAAATTATATTTTCAGTCTATTCCTTATTTCTATCAAATTATGTCTACCTTGCTAAGTCACTATTAAAAGAAATAAAATGGAATAAATTATTATTGACCTTGATTCTGTTACCATCAATTTAATAAATTAAACAGGTTATCTTATTTCTTATAGGAAAATAGCCTATTTTTTCCAAGACTCTAGAAGTTTCTAGCTAAGCTGGCTTTAATTGTCATCAGCCTTACCAATTCAAAGCTAAATTAGTGGTTTTGACTAAAGTGTAATTAAATGTATAGACATTCCAACAATTACAGGTCACTTAATAATCTTGTTCTTTGGAAAGAGGCAAGAGCTGGTCGAAAGCAACATTTTGTTGTTGAATGATGTTTTCAAGAATAGGAGAATAAAGAGTGTGAATGTTGGATAGGTATACTCATCACAGAATGAACTAGGGAGTAGTGAGCCAATTTTAGTTCTAGCTACATGACAGCCGTGTGACATTGGGCAAGTGAATGTGCCTGTAATGGCTTTTTAATACATCAGCCTAGCTAGCCTGAACTATATAGCCTAGTCATTCCATCACACATCAATTTAGGTGCTGCTGGAAAAAAATATTTTGGAGGAAATTAAAGCCTCTAATCATCAGACTTTATGTTCATCAGAAGGTATTATTATTTTACAAAAGAGAAAATTTAGACCAAAAATGCACTATACAATCATCCTGGGTTCAACGAAGAAGCAGTACCACTATTAGTAAGGTTGCAATTGGCCAAGTCTGATCTATTATAGACATCCCTATCTATAATACATCTTTTCTATGTGGTTTTTCTTTTTCCTAAGACAGAGTTTTGCTCTTGTTGCCCAGGCTGAGGCTGTAGCACAATGGTACAATCTTGGCTCACTGCAATCTCTGTCTCTCAGGTTCAAGTGACTCTCCTGCCTCAGCCTCCCAGGTAGCTGGGATTACAGGTGCCCCCCAATCATGCCTGGCTAATTTTTCTATTTTTAGTAGAGATGGGGCTTAACCATATTGGCTAGGCTAGTCTCGAACTCCTGACCTTAGGTGATCCACCCACCTCAGCCTTCCAAAGTGCTGGGATTACAGGCGTGAGCCACTGTGCCCAGCCTGTAATACATCTATCCATTATGGATAGATACGACTAAGCCAGGTGAGCTATTTAGAAGAGGGCTTGTCAGAGGCTTCCAGTCTTTTGGCTTTCCTGAGCCACACTGGAAGAAGAAGAATTGTCTTGTGCCACACATAAAATCCATTAACACCAACAATAGTCGATGAGCTAAAAAAAAAAAATCACAAAAATACTTCATAATGTTTTAAGAAAGTGTATGAATTTGTGTTGGGCTGCATTCAAAGCCAACCTGGGCCACATGAGGATTGCAGGCTGCAGGTTGGACAAGCAAGCGTGGTTTAGATATTCCCTAAACTCAGAGACTCCAAATATCCCCTGCCTTGGGAAGTCCAGCCTACTATAGCCCAGCCTGGAGTGCAGTGGTATGGTCTTGGCTCACTGCAACCTCTGTCTTCCAAATTCGAGATATTCTCCCGCCTCAATCTCCCAAGTAGCTGGGATTACAGGCGCATGCCACCACGCCCAGCTAATTTTTGTATTTTTAGTAGAGATGGGGTTTCACCATGTTGGCCAGGCTGGTCTCGAACTCCTGACCTCAGGTGATCTCTCCACCTTGGCCTCTCTCAATGCTGGGGTTACAGGTGTGAGCCACTGTGCCCAGCCGAATCTTCTAGTTGCTCTTAGCAATTTGAAGCCTGAGGAAAGGGCAAACATCTTACTTCAAATAAGAGTAAGGCAGAAGGGGTCTCTATCGACAGAGCTGATACAGGGCATGTTATTTACATTCCATGTGTCTGTTCCCTTCCGACAGGAATGGTGAAAGTGCCCTGGAAGCTGCCTGCTCTTCTACTCCAGCATAAAGGTTCTTTCCCTGAATCAAGACATAACACAGAGACTCAATTGAGGTCATCCATGTGCTGGATTTCTTTCCTAAGTTTCTCCTAAAATGGTAATGTTTCAACTTTCTCCTCATTTTCCCATTTTATTCTTATCAAAGAAAGGGGGAATTCCACATGTTTAACAGCGTCAGAGTTTAGGTAAAGTCTTCCTAGCAAATTATGTCACTTCTTCGATAAAATCCAACTGAGGGGAAAAATGATATTAAAGAGAATGATAACTCTAATACAATTATACATCAAGCAATAAACCACAATTTGTGCTTCATATCTGAGATCTGGCTAGTATAAAATAAAAGTTCTAATTTAACATTATTCAGATACTTTGTCTTCAAAATCTTTACATTCCAGCTCTTTGATAAGAAATCATGTTTTCAGTGTCTGGGTATATATATTTTCCAGATATCTGTCATTCATGCCTTCAAGAATGCAGAGGATAAAATGAAATGAATAAAACTAGTAGTAAAAAATACATATTGTAGACATATGTCAGGGACTGGTGAAGTGCATGGAAAAAATTCATGTGAGCAAACCTGAAAGTTTTGAATTTCAGCAGAGAATAGTCAAATATTCATAGGCACAAAATATTAGACACTTTGTGAGATATATTTCCATTAATAGTATTGCTCATCATCCATTGCAATTGTGCCATATTTTTATAATATTTCTGATACTGGAAACAAACATTATGAAAAATTTAGAAGATGCAGAGAGACTACAGCAGAAAACAATAAAGTAAACCCATGATCATTGTATTACTTAGAGTTGCTGTTGCTATTTTACCTTTACATCCTGTATTCATTCACTGGTTTAACAGATATTTAATGAGCCCTTACTTTATGCAGGGATGCATCTCTGGCCAAGCAGACTAGACCTCTGCTTTAATACTTCATATCAAATGAGTTTTGTACAATTCTCCCACTACTTCATATCATGCACGTTCATTCTAAGTACACTCCATTCCACAGTTTTCTTTGAAAACTTACATTTTCTTGATTACATATATACCATCATATGGATGTGTCATGATTTTTTTTAAAACAAAGGCCCACTGTTGGGCAGGTGGATTCTTTCAAATGTTTTACTAAGATCAAAAACCACTTCAATTCAGACTTTTAGTTTGTTATCATTTTCTTTGGATTTTAAGAACTGAAATCATTTAAAGAGTACTTTTTTTTTAAATTTAAGAGTATACGTTTTTCTAAGGCTTTCAGTGCATATTTCCAAATATTGTATACAGAAAGCATAGGTATACAATACAGATAAAGTACTTATATATACCTGGGGGGGTGTGTGTGGGTGTCTGCACATACATGCTTTTATATCTACATGATTATGATGCAATGAAGTATAATAGTTGATGAGATTTATGAAAACAATGTTATTTTCTTACTTTAGTTTTATTTTTAAATGATAGAGCTAATCTATATGATTCGCAATGTTACTGAGCAGGATGGGAAAACGAGGCAAATAAAGCATCTTTTTCTTCCTCCCATTTAACTAGATGCACCATTTTGGCATTTTAATTAGATACTGGTACTTTGACCCTACAACTCGGATTGGATGCTGGCAAAAACAAATCTTTGCAACTCTTCTTCATTAACTACTCAAATCTTTCTATTTCCTATACCCCACTGTGAGCTCCAAGATGATGTTCACTGTGACTTTCTTAAATTCACTGACTTGCTTAAAGTTTCAAGTCTTAATCTGACATCCCTTGTTAAGCCTATTAAAGGTAGTTTTTAATTGAAGCCACTAGCAATCTTAAAAACTCTGAAGGTACTGTATAAAAATATACAACTATGCCTCCAAGGATTGAGACCAGGTGGCGAGATGCCTTTTCAGAGGAGGAGCTCACTGAGACTAAAGTTCTAGCCAGTTGCTTACATTAAAAAGAAAAAGAAAAAAATTAGTAACACGTACCTAACAGTGACATTTAAGGCGTCAGGTGACCCTAAGCATTATGACAAGTTTACCGTTTTTTACATACATTACCTCAAGCTGATCACAACCCAAGTATTGCAAATATATTTTCCAAAAAAAAATTGTTCTATTTTGGCATATTTGGCTACCATGAAAATGTCAACATAGCTGAGTCATAACTTCAGAACAAAATGTAATGTTTCATTAGCAAAGGAGAGGAAAACATTATAAAGGAAGGAATAAACTTTCTCCTTGCTAAACTATTGATCCAACTGATGTCTCTCTTGATGACCTTAATTGACAAAAGCCAGAACTCTCAGCTTCCCCATTTGAAGAGTCCATTTTCAAATGTCAAGGGCGTGAAGAGCTTTCAGATTTTTCTTTCCTCTGGCTTGTATCTTTGGCCCTTCAACAGGAATCTCCTTCCCTTTAAATGGTCTCTGATCACCCTACAGGTAGGACTCAGAGTCAGTGCACAAGTCGCAGTAACTGTCTCCCTGGAGGAATTTCCTAGAAAACCAGGGTCAAAGCTCTGGTCCTACTTGGGTTTCAAGGGCCTTCAGACCAGCCTGATGTTATTTACTATAGCTGCAGACACAGCAGTGTTGGTAGGTTTCTGTTGCTTTATTTTTCAATTTCTTTAGCATAACTTTTTAAAAATTTTCTTCATTGATTATTTGTGTGCTTTCAAATGACATGAAAATTATCTGTTTGTTAGAAGATTAAGATCATTCACTAGTAAATCTTTAGACCTGGAACCTTTTTGAGGCAAAATTTGCAGATGTGTGTTCAGATAGCCTAGTTTTCTTTAGTTACTTTGGTTAATTTTTAAAAACTAATGTATTTCATTGGTTTCCCAATCTATTAGAATAAAACTATAGACAATATTTTCTTAAAATTTAATCTCGTCTGTATCTGCCTCATATTTTAAATTTTAGTTAGTTGTTCTTTATGTTCTTTAAAATTAGATTTTCAGAGTCATTCTTGACTACTTTATAAAGAACTTTTAGTGCAATAATAATGTTTTGTTTTATACATGATTGCTCTTTCTCAATTTAATCATTTTTAATCTCAGATTTTTTAGTTATATTTAGTTAACCTGAAATATTTCTTAAGGTTAGAAATATTGTAATAATATTGTAAATATTTTAAATATATTTAGTTAACCTAAAATATTTCTTAAGGTTAGAAATATTTATAATATTTTAGTTAACCTAAAATATTTCTTAAGGTTGGAAATATTGTAAATATTGTAAATATTTCCAACCTTAAAAAATATTTTAGGTTAACTAAATATATTAAATGTGCTGGGCACAGTGGCTCGAGCCTGTAATCCCAGCACTTTGGGAGGCTGAGGCAGGTGGATCACGAGGTCAAGAGATCGAGACCATCCCGGTCAACATGGTGAAACCCCGTCTCTACTAAAAATACAAAAAATTAGCTGGGCATGGTGGTGCGTGCCTGTAATCCCAGCTACTCAGGAGGCTGAGGCAGGAGAATTGCCTGAACCCAGGAGGCGGAGGTTGCGATGAGCCGAGATCGCACCATTGCACTCCAGCCTGGGCAACAAGAGCAAAACTCCGTCTCAAAAAAAAAAAAAAAAAAAAAAAAAAAAAAAAAAAAATATATATATATATATATATATATATATATATATAATGTTTTAAAACATTTAATACTATGCATTTGCCTCTGAATGTTATTTTGGTTGCATACTATTAAATTCGATATTGGATTCCTCCTTTAGACAAAAGCAATTGACAGAAAAATTTTAAATTAATAAGTGACTTAGTGCATTTTGTTAGTTTCTTGTTACTAATTTTTTATTATATCTTATACAAATTACATTTTTTTTTTTTTTGAGACAGTTTCGCTCTTGTTACCCAGGCTGGAGTGCAATGGCGCAATATCGGCTCACCGCAACCTCCGCCTCCCGGGTTCAGGCAATTCTCCTGCCTCAGCCTCCTGAGTAGCTGGGATCACAGGCGTGCACCACCATGCCCAGCTAATTTTTTTGTATTTTTAGTAGAGATGGGGTTTCACCATGTTGACCGGGATGGTCTCGATCTCTTGACCTCATGATCCACCCGCCTCGGCCTCCCAAAGTGCTGGGATTACAGGCATGAGCCACCGTGCCTGGCCACATTTTTACATAATTTCTGCATGTAGGGTTTTGTGACTCTAGTATACAGTTAATAAATACTGTGTGTATATTTGAAAACAATGTCTAGTATTTGTATTTATAGAATAAAGTATAATATTTATTAATCAACAATATGTAAAATATATTTTTACATCTCACATATATTTATTTATTTAATACAGGGTTTCACTCTGTTGCGCTGGCTGGAGTGCAGTGGCACTATCACTGTAACCTCCAACTCCTGGGCTCAGTAAGCTCCCACCTCAGCCTCCTGGGGCTACAAGTGCATGCCACCATGTACAGTGAATTTTTTTTATTATTATTTTTTGTAGAGACAAGGTCTTACTGTGTTGCCTAGGCTGGCCTTTAACTTTTGGTCTCAAGTGATCCTCCCGCCTCTGTCTCCTAAAGTGCTGGGTTTACAGGTGCGAGCTAGCATGTCTCACCTACATCCGCTATAACGTTTTGGATGTCGGTCTATGATTAAATTTTATATTTTGGTGCTTATTTGTACATATGCAGATTTCTGAACAGAATCTGTTAAATGAAAGAAGTAAATTACTTGGTGGAAACTTTGACATGAGAGCTGATTTCTTTTAAATAGAACAAAAAAATAGCAAACTTTTGAATAAGTTTGTGAAATAATCACACTAATTGTAAAAATCAAGTTACAATTTGAGATTTTTTTACTTTTTAACTCACCATCTGTTAAATTAATAAATGTTAGAGTTTAATTTTTGTTATTATACATTAATTTCTAAATCAACTTTCTTTGACATTTATGATTTTTCCATCTGTCAATATGCCCCTTAAAATTTATTTTTATATACTATAGGCATATATGCATTATATCTGCATGAATATCTGCTTATCTTTCAAAACACATGTACACAATTTAACAACATAATTACTTATATGTAATAAATAAAACTTAAAAGCAAGACGAAAAAGCAAAATTATACAAAGCCTATAAAAGGTATAATAGAATGTGTTCTGATTTAGACTGCTTGTTATAATCCAGACTCCAAAACTAAATATCTGTGTTTCCTCCTGTGTAAATAAATATAAAAATATTCTTAACATATAACATGCTTTGAAGATGAGAAAATACATGCTACATGCTTTGAACAGTTCATGGTGAATACAAAATTTTATTTTTTTAAATTCATACTGATATTAATATATGAAGATTGATTATTTTTTTTTCTTTTTGGAAGGGAAATGCTTTCACTTTATGAAAATAAGTTTAGCCATATCACTTTACATCTTTGCTTACTCCACCTGGTTTCCTAATGTTCTTAATTTTAGTATATAAGACAATAGAAAATTCAAAATTACTATTTCATTTTTAATGATTCTAAATATTTCTCTACAACCTCCAATTAAGTTGCCACTCTGTCACTTATATTTTTACCATTTTGTTTTTAATATTCTGCAAGTTGTATGGATTGTTAGATACATTTGGTCGAATAGAAGTCTCAATGTTAATAGCCAACATTTAATGAGAACTTACTATACTCCAGACAGTATTCTAGAACTTTCAGGGGCTCACTGCCAGTCTTTGAGGAAATGTTACCCAAGCCAAATGCAGGTAATGGCAGGGCCAGGACTTAAGCTGAGGCTTCTGGGTCTAGCACCCAGATTTGCCATTACTACAGAGCAGCTGGATACCCAGGTAAGCTGCCCTCCTCTGGACTTAAATAATCTGTAGTATTTGCTTCCTAATGGCTGGGCTCCATGTCATTTAATACAGTGTCTATTACTAATGAGTGACAGATCCTTCTTCCTAATGCCAGTCAGGAAATAATTTCAGCCTCCAGGGCATTTGGGATTTAAAAAAAAAAAAAAAGACACCAGGACTCAAGCTTGTAGCACTGTGATTGATTGATTGATTGATTGATTGATTTTAGCACTGTGATTTATTAAACTTTTTTCCTTTTAAAATCTTGGTGGACTAGGGTTCATGACACTACCTAATGCACCATAGATAGGAGTTTGGTACTAAGGTAAATGCAAAATTTCTAAAAAATTCAGTATGACCTAGGCATGTAAATTGGATCAAAATACTGTACTCATTTTGTTAATAAGATCAAGCAGGTATATTTTAACAGTATTTCATCATGTGTAAATTCATCTTTAAATTAAATCAACTTGGTAGTGAATGGGAAATAGCTACTTAAAATTTGACCATAAACGTCAGAGGTGTCTGAGCCAGAGCAACACCGTCTTGAATAGGGTGTGGGTAAAATAAGGCAAAAACCTCTGGGGCTGCATTCTCAGGAGTTTAAGATACTTTAGTCACAGGTTGAGATAGGAGGTCAGCACAAGGTATACGTCACAAAGATCTTGCTGATAGAAGGATGTGGCAAAGAAGCCAGCCAAATCCTACCAAAATTTAGATGGCAATGAAAGTGACCCTTAGTTGTCCTCACTGCTCCTTATACACTAACGATAATGCATCAGCATGCCAAATGTCTTCGAGTATGTCTTTGAGCATGGTCTAAAAAGGGGAGGAACCCTCAGTTACCAGAATTGCTTACCTCTTTCCTTTAAAATTCATGAATAAGCTACTTCTTTTACAGTATACAATCAAGAAAAAACCATAAAAATAGCCAACCAGCAGCCCCTAGGTCTGCTCTGCCAATGGAGTAGCTATTCTTTATTCCTTTACTTTCTTAATAAACTTGTTTTCATTTTACTCTGTGGACTCACCCCGGATTCTTTCTTGTGTGAGGTCCAAGAACCCGCTCTTTGGGTCTGAACTGGGACCCCTGTCCAGTGACATAAACTCTCTTT
Source organism: Saimiri boliviensis (assembly GCF_048565385.1). NCBI lineage: Eukaryota > Metazoa > Chordata > Mammalia > Primates > Cebidae > Saimiri > Saimiri boliviensis. The sequence continues at coordinate 95,488,749 of NC_133453.1, forward strand.
GTTAATGTGGAATTGAGAACATTTGGAGCCTCTTTAACTCCACTGCTTAAAACAGTGCATGCACAAAGCAACTCCCAAACAAACGCCTGTGATGTGAATGTGTGAACTGAGTTTTTGCTCTCAGTACTCCAGATTTTTAGAGTTTATGTCATCTGTTTGTTCCCTAAATATGCATTCTATTTTTAGAGTCTATTTTGCCTTCCCTCATTAACCAGATACAGATCATTTTAATCTGAGTTAATCCACTTGTATGAATATATTACAACAGAGAAAAATTATCAATCTACCCATATCATAAACACAACAAAAATATTGGGAGGAATATTGCTCTGTGCAACTTGTATCTTTGTTGGTTTTCAGAGTTGATTGGCTGATCTTTCTGGTTGTGCCTGAGTTGCCTGATACCTTTATTATAATTCCATCTAACTCCTTTCCTTCCTATCTGTTCAGTGGAAGAAGAGCAGAGCTCAAGAGTAGATGAGGAGCTTTACTTCACTGGTAGGACTTCCAAATAAGTAAGCAAACACTGTATATTTCGATAAATATACAGTGATTGCTCATCAGACTGTATTCCCAGCCAAATTAAACACATCACTTGGTGTTTAAAATACCAGAGTCTCTTTTTATCCCAATAGTTTTCCTAACATATTGAAAGAGTATAGGTAGCTGTGTATGATTCAACCCTAACTTCCATGAACTTGGCTCAATAAAGACTAGAGAAAGATGGAATAGAATAAAGGAATTCCAACTAATTCCTAACTTTCTTGACAAGCCCTTAAAATATCAGTTGTCTCACTATTTGAGCCTGACAACTAGGTATCAATTACTAGCAAATAAGGGTCCTCAGGGCCTCTCAATGACAGCAATTACAAAGGAAGGATTCTGGAACATTCTTTCCACCCAACTTTGAATTAACCAAACAAATGGGTCCTTTTGTTTGTTTATTCATTCCCCATCAAAATGCTGATAAGTAATTTCTTTTCAGTTAAATTCCTGCAACTTCACTGAACTTTGTATTTCCACATTCTACTGCCAAAGTTTAACCCTCTCAATATGACAATTCAAGTTATGTAATTATACCAGTTAGCCGAGTTTTCTGCTCTCTTCCGAAGCCAGGCACATACACTGAAGCATGTGTTGTACTATCAGATCTGGTATGAAAAGTCTGTCTCTGGAAACAAAAAAATTGACCCCTATCTTTAACATCTTTTATTTTCTGATTGGATAAATTTGTTTTCACTCAGTAAGCTAATATGATATATTTATGTTATATATTGTGTTATTACTGAATCAAGACTTTTATAAATAGAAAATGAATGAAAACAGACTCATAACTCAGTTCAGAAAGTTTATAGCCTCTGTAAGGCACTCGATATGCTATTTTTCCCCTATAAATGCAAAGACATTTTGGAAAGTACATTAATCACTAGGAATTTCAATCATTTATCTTTAAGATAACCTTTTCTTAACCAAATTAGGAGAACTTTTCAAAATACTATGGAAGAAAATACTTGTATTAATGTTATGATTAACATTTACTGAGTACTTACATCCTCCCAAACAATGCTATAAACATCACATTACTTAATCTAATTTATGCTTCCAAGCAACTCTGTGAGGTAGGTACTATTATTATTGATATTTTTAAGATTATATAACAGTAGCTTAGTGAGGTTAAGTGACTGGCTCAAAGTTTGTAGAGCTAGTAAATTGCAGAAACCATCAGCCTCACTCCAGAAGCCAGAAGGTACAAAGTGGTTTGTGAAGTTAGACTGCTTGGGTTTAAATTCTAACTCAGCTGCTTCTTAATTATGTAACTTTGTGTATATTGATTAAACTTTCAGTGCCTCAGTCACTTAATAGATAAAATGGGGATGATAATAACGTCACTGAACGGTATAGGGTTATTGACAGGATTTAATGAGAGTATATTAAAGTGCTTTGAGTACTGCCTACAGCCTGGTAAGCTCTCTGAAGTATTCGCTATCTCTACACCATGCTTCCATGATATGGGAGACGTAACAGCTTTCTTCTTACAATACTGTTCATAAATTTGACATAGTAATTGTCCCTGGGTAAAAATTAAATAATTTCCTTTATGCCAAATATTTTTAGAATGGGAAAGCTTGTGCTTATTTTGAATTCTACTATATCATCCCAATATTTTCTAGTAATAATCATTATTTATTAGGATAAATTACAGAAAGAAATGATGAAAGATTAAACACAGACAGAATCTTTGTGAGAAGTTTAATTGCATATTTTGTTGGCTTTCCCTTCTATCCTCCTATGATCAAATGAGCCCCCTAGTTTTAGATTGCTACAATATTGAGACAAAACAAAACAAAAAACCAAAGGGGCCACGGTTAAGGACTCTTGCTACAAGGGTGCACCTCAGCACACAGAAAGTCACACATGCATCTTTTACGTACTTATCCTTAAACTGTTTATCTGGCACATCGACAGGCAGCTGGTGGAACAAATAGGAAATCCTGGGAAGCACATTCATTTTTAAAGTGTTAATGCGCCCAATCCAAGCGACAGTAATGTGCTTCCATCCGTTAAGATCCCCTTTAATGTTTCGGATTGGAGGGCCATAATTTAAATGAAATGCATTATCCAACCTGGAAGGTATTCCACATCCTAAATATTTAATTGATTTCTCCATCAGGGGAAGATGAGCCTACATAACAAGCAGATCCTATCTATATCTAAGTGTTCGATTAATAGTATCTCTAATTTAGGGTAATTTAGGAGTTTACAACTTATAAAATGGCGATTTCTTCCGCATTCCTCCCAAAGTACCAAGAGGATTGTGTCTGGATTAATTGCAAACAGCAGACGATCCTCTGTGTATAATGAAAACCTAGAGTCAGCATCATCCAGCCATGCACCTATAATTTGAGATCTCATCTGAATATTTTTCACCAGGGGCTTCACATCCAGTGTAAATTGAAGTGGCAAAGGAGGAAAGTTGTAATTGTTGTATCTCCCTATTAAAAAAGTTTAACAAGTCAAGTTCATTCCTGCTGATTTTTACTTAGTTGGGTCTTAGCTAACTGAGTGAGGAAGATAAATCAAGCTACTTGCAGATTTTCCTAATGGTGCAAAGTTTGGCACCCTGAGGACTGTGGAAACGTCTATTACTACACTTGTAAAGAAGAGAAGTGGAACAAGACTGTGGGTGGCTAGATCCATATGAGTGATTTATTACTCCTGAATCCACTTAGTCATTTCCGGAGAAGCCCTTAAGTGCCAGAAGTTTATGGTCATTTTCGGTTTAAGAAAAGAGCAGGGCACATCTTAACATATGAAACAAATACATTACCTAGAGAAATTGGTATTTTTTTCTGAGTTGACCAGAAAATTATAAAACTTGAGGTTATAAATGTAAAGTAACATTGAACTTTACCTAAATATGTCTACTTTTGATTTTCTGAGGTCCTTTCCATTCTAATTTTTTGACAGAAAAAAATATGGATGTTCTGTGAAACTATTTTGGGATTTGGGATCTGATAATAAATTTAAAATGTAGTGGGTTATCAGGTCTATAATTTTTAATGTTAAATTTACCTTTTTGGTGGCAGTTTTCTTCCGTCTTCTTGAAGTGCTACTTTCTAGATAGCTTAATTTTTGTTCAAACAAAAATTAGAATCAATTTTCTGGGGAAAAATAATCAGTATAGCTTCTGTTCTCCACAACAAAGGAAATACATTTGTAGACATATTCTGGAAATTTAAATCCCTGAATGCTCTTTTGAGCAAGTCCAAAGAGATATGAAGACTGACATTTTGTACTTTGCTATCCCCGAGAGGCGAATGTATGATCATCTTTACTGAGGTTTGTTTCCATCCCTGCTGAATTAATATGCATTTTTGTTAACTAATCTTGAAACAACAGGAATAAAGTTTATCCAGGTCTTTTATACCTCAGAGAACAAAACAAATACTACAAATCTTTAGAGAGAAAGGATATACAAAAGGGCTTGAGGTGAATATTTCAAAGCAAATACTCTTTAAATGATGTGCAAATTATTTCAGCTCTTGAGCAAGATTTATGAAAGGGGATTAGCCCACTGAAATAAGAACCAAGTTTAAACTGTTGGGTTTCAAAGTCAAAGATGAGAAGTGGTTACAAGAAAAGAATGGAGACAGGCAGCAATAATTTAGAGGAGGGATTTGTCTCAGTTTTTCCCTTAACTGACTCACCTTAAATTGTCACCAACTGTTGTTCTTAACTGCAGTTTTAAAAAAACACATTTCTCCTCTAATTTTCTATAAAGTTGAGAGTGTATTAATTAAGAAATGATACTGGAATTTATATTTCAGCAACAAGGTCTCCATTTGTCAGGTAAAAATATATGTACTCCCAAACTGTGTTAAACAATTAAAACAATTCAAGCTGGAAAGAGTAACTTCTAAGAGTTTTGAGTCAGATAACTTTTTTTTTTTTCAGTTCACAAGTCACCTCTATAACAATGCAACAAAAGACGTTCTAAGATTTCAACATGCTCTTCAAGTAATGGTTAAAAGCTTCTTGTAAGACTTATGAAAATGATCACTTTTATGTAATTGTAAAGATTATTAAGTGAGCTCACTTCTTATGGTTTCATAATGCCCTGCAATTCTGGAAGGTAAAGGAAATTTCAATGACTCCACTCATATGTGATTAATATCTAATGCTTCTTGACTAAAATTCTGGATTTTGTTCAATAAAAATGAGTTAAGCAAAAATTCTATGGGTTCTCAGCCAAACCCTTCTGTGGAAATCTGTTACGGTTATGCCCAATTTTTTTTTAAAAAAGGCATGAAATCTCAATAACAAATCCAGGTACTCACTAGACAAAGATTAATTATGAAACCTCAATAACAAACACAGGTATTCACTAGGAAAAAAAGATTATTCTTATGTAAGTTGTCTAAAAGTAATAAAGCTAAATAAGTCAAGTCAATCCAGACACTACTAAAATTTTAAGGAAACTCTTTCAGATCTGACTCATTACTATCCAACACATTTATGAAAGACTGGACATTTAGGGGCAAATTTATGAGAAAGATTCTTACTGAGAAAAGAATGATTATTTGCTCATTTCAGTTTCCATTTCCAATGAAAAAAAAAAGGTAGACATAAAAAAATGAGGTTTTATTTCAGGAATAATCATTATTAGTTCTTCCCAGTAAGTGAAATCTCACTCTACTAAGAGGATTAATCGGACTTTATTTTGAATCTTTCCTCTATTTTTTGGTAACTAAATTGTGGGCTTACTTTTGTTTTCTTTGCAATTTTTCAAAACAGCCTGGTGGGCCTTGATTGTTTTGGCAGGTGCAGCAAATAAACTTAGTCTATGAGTAAAAACTATGTTGCAGCTCATCCAGGATTTCAACATCTAACCTGAAAGGCCAATGGGAAATGAATTCAAGTACTCAAGAACAACATAAAAATAAAGAAATTTAAGCAATCAAATACTATTATTCTTGCCTTTGGAGAAGGGAAATAACAAAAAGAGGCTGCATGTGAGATTATATGTTCCCCAAAGAAGAGTCAAATGGAAGGTAAAGGATAAGAAGAATGTCAAATGGATTTTACACACTGAGCTATCCAGGGAATTAGTGGATAATTTCCAGGGACTTGCTTAGAGCTCTGGTTTCTTGTCTGTTTGTTTTGGTGAGGGTAGTTTAGGCTCAAAATCATTTTTTGATATTGTTGCTGTTATTTGGCTGGGACTGTTGGCTTTGTGACATGGGAGTTCAGAGTTGGTGACTTAGGTGCAGCACAGGCAAAAGTTACAAGGCAGTGTAAGTCTTAGTTGTTTCTCATTTAGTTTGCAATCATGTGTTGAAAGGGATTGATGAAATTAAATCGTCACTATTCAAAAATCATGCATTGTCATGGCATGGCCAATCTAATAACCGAATGCAGGGTTATTTTACACAAAGGCAAAGAAGATAGATCTTTTATATCAGAGGGTCTTTCGTCAGAGTCCCAAAGGCCACCCTCTGGCTCTGGACTTTCACAAACCTCTTTAGAGAAGTTATTTTTGTCACATGGTAATGTGTTTTTCAAGCTTTAATGTGCATACGAATCACCTGTTAAACACAGATTCAGTTCAGTAGGTTTGGGTTGGGGCTTGAGAGTCCATATATCCTAACAAGCTCCCAGGTGACATGGTCATTGTTGGTCCCTGGATCACACATTGAGTAACAAGAATCTAGGAGGTTCCTGAAAGAATGATATTCTGCTTTGCTCCTTGGCATCTTGATGGTTGTTTTTCAAATCACAGAGGCAAAGGGTATTTGGGAGCTGCCAAGACTTAGAACATATGTCAAGAAAACCTATCAATATCACCCCAGACATCTCTGGAACCTTTCTTCTTTACCTTTTCCTACTACCGAGTTTGGGCCTGCAGCATATGGTGCTTGGTCTACTGTAATAGTCTCTGAATTCATGTCCTTACCCCTGATCTTTCATTTTTTGTGCTACCTATCTCTGTCATTCTCCACATTTTCCCAAAAATTATTACTCTAAAAATAAAGTCTGTTCGTATTTCCTGACTGCATCGAAGTCTTTCACTAGTCTCCCATTATTTATAGTAGAAAGTCCCAATTTTTTTGGCATTCCATGCAAGACCCCTTGCCAACGGTTCACTATGTCCAGCCTGATCTCCAGTTGTTGCTCCAAGGTTTTGCACATTCCAGCCTCACCAATCTATTGCTGTTCTTCAAACATTTAATGCTCTACAATTTTTTTCTTTCCTATCCTAAAATGTATCCATTCTCTGCTCTGTCATTCTTTGCAACTTCATCTCAAAAACTGCCAGAGTTCCACAGCAGCATTAAACTTCATAAACCGCTTACTCTCCCTTGTAGGTATCTTCGCTTCCCTGGCTCTCTTCTGCCAGCCCTTACCTATGTGTGTCCAGGGATCACTTCCAAATATATTACCTGCACTCAAATCTTTGTCTCAGGGACTGCTTCTAGAGGAACCCAAACCAAAACACATATCAACAGGACAGTGCCTCACAGTTCAGCCTTTCCCTTCATTCCTCATGCATAAAATTTGTAAGGGTTTCTTCAGGGTTCTCCTCTCATGCTCTCAGTCACCTGTTTTCTCACTCAGACACCCATTAGTTGGTGCAAATGCAATTAAAAAAATGGTAAAATGGTAATTACTTTTGCACCAAGCTAATAAGACTGAACACCATTAGGTTTCAGACTTTGTTCTGGGTGATGGGGACCACAAGGGGTAAATAGCTGGTCATGGCTTATACCCTCCAGGCACTTGCAACTTAATGGAACAGAGTGCTCCTGGCTTAAGCTAATGACGGAAGCTTGGTCAGCTAGGATTACACCCCAGAACTTAGATATCACAATCCTTTTGATAGAGTGAACATGGTGGGCATCCCTTGCCAGCTTATCAACACACAGTACTTTGGTGAGATCAAGCTTTCAGTAGCTTTCAGTTCATTCCTTATAAGTGGCTCTATATCCCTCTGATTTGTATGATATGTTTACTTTAGTCAATAAAAGCCATCTTTTTTTATCACCAGATGCTTTATGACACTGGCTTGATTCTAATATATATTATATATAACATCAAAATTAAATAAAATCTTTCTTTGCTTTTAAGTGAAATTCTATAACTCTGTCAAAATTCTACTCCTGTATTATTTTACTACTTTATATAAGAATGGAAACAGCAACAGACTCTTGACAAACTTAAACTCTAGAGATTGCCATCATATCAGGCTCACACTCAGGAATGGCAAAACCGAGTATTTATTCCCCATAACACTCAGGATCCCTTAAGAAAATAAAAAGTAAAAAGATATATGTTAACTGGAGTCATTAAAATAATGAAGATATTAAAAAATTCAGCCTTTGAAAAATTGCACATTTGTTTATTCTGCATTTTGGCAACTGTTTAAATAGTTGCAAAAGTACATCCTTGCTATATTTCAAAGTAGTAGATTTATAGTAAACAAACAAAAGTCATGATTATTTTACTCAGAATTCACCCATATGGAAATCATTTTATATCATAATATATAATATACAAAATTATTTGATATATTTTATATCCACTATATATATTTTCCCTAGATCAAATACATACATTATATTCTTAGATAATCAACATTTATATTTATAGTATTTTATAATTATATTAAAATATTTATTATATTTATCTGGAGACTCAATTTCAGAAAACTGAAGAAACTTGTCCAAGTCATATGGCTGTAGATCTTGGAGTTAAGAACTGTACTCAAATTTTCGGACTCTCAGACTCAAATTTCTTACGTAATCTCATACAACCTTTTCAACAGGGTTCTGAGGGCTAGCACTTTTATAACTTTTGTGTTAGACTGGACTTTTACAAATAAACTGACACTACAGAAAATTATTGTCAGTCTTCTAAAAATAATCAAAATTACAGGAATTGTTATATATTACAGAGTTTCTTTTTCTTTTATCGCCTCCAATAGAACCTTGAAAATTTCAAGTTAGAGCCCACAGAAGAGCCTCAAGAATAACTGTGAATCACAGTAACTCTTTCAAATAAAACAGAGTATTAGAATGGATGATGAGAATATTAGGAGGTGTGATCTGCACTGAATCCTAAAGGAAGTTAGCTTCGTAAAGAGACAACCTTCATTTCAAGCTAAAAGTCAGCATGTAGCAGTGTGCATCAGGTGTTAAGGCACTATTTACCTGGAACATAAATTATAAGTCAAGAAGTGATTAAAAAGAACTGGAAAAGGGGCACAGATCATAAGCTCTCTCTAGAGAAACTTGGGCTCTAATTCCAAGAGCAATAATGCCAATGCAGTCATTAGAAATTGTTCTTAATCTGGCCAGGCGCAGTGGCTCATGCCTGTAATTCCAGAACTTTGGGAGGCCAAGGTGGACAGATCACCAGTCAGGAGTTTGAGACTAGCCTGGCCAATATAGTAAAATCCTGTCTCTACTAAAAATACAGAAATTAGCCAGGCATGGTGGCACACTCCTGGAATCCCAGCTACTTGGGAGGCTAAGGCAGGAGGGAATCACTTATACCTGGGAGGTAGAGGTTGTAGTGAGTCAAGACCACACCACTGCACTCCAGCTTGGGTGACAGAGTGAGACTCAGTCTCAAAAAAAGAAAAAGAAATTGCTCTTAATCTTTGACTTCAATTTTGGAGACCATATCTGATGGCAAAATCCCAGTTCTATATTTTTTACTTGGTTATGGCATTCCCCATCTTGTTTTCTACCTTATTAGGCCAATTAATTTTGTGTACAAAGAGGGTATGTTTATTTACATTAGGAAAATTTGGCAGCAGGAACAATTGATTTCAGGTACTACTTAAATAATCAAAAAAAGATGAATTGGCAGATTGCTTTAAGTTTCTCAGGTCATCCATGAGCCGTTTCTTGAAGCAAGCTAAGACTCCTAGTGGTACAGATCACACTTCATTAAAGTTTGATAACAACATCTGGTATTTTTGGATTCAGCTAATACTTTTGGGTGAAAGCAATACCCGATTTTGCTTACATCAGTGAGGGCTATACTATGAGTAATAAGAAGCTTATTTTACAAGAAAATCTCAACGATTGTGTGTGCTAACAATGGAGTTTTGTTGTTGTTGTTGTTGTTTGTCCCTAAGCATGTTATTGGGCCAATTTGGGACATCCAAATAAATGCATCAGAAAGGAAATTACTTTCTTTTAGGATTTTGAAGAAAAGTAGCATAAGTTACTCTACTTCTAAAAACAAAAAATGAATTGACCAAAAAAATCCTGTATATAGAAAGAGGTGATCATTTGCATTCAAAATGTTTTGCTCTTCACAGTGATTCACTGTACAAATGCCTTAAATGCTTAAATGCCATCTTTAGCAAAGATTCTTTAAAATTGATGTGACAACAATGAATGACGATTATATGCCTAACTTTAGAAGAAAACATTAATATATGCCAATTTTAAAGTCATGGAATAAACAAAAGGATAATTTCTGAGGACATCAAAGACCTTTTTTTTTTTTCTGTTGTTTACAATCATAGTAGGGTACTAATGCCAAGAAAATATTGCTTGCAAGTTAGAGCAAAGAGCCCTCTGGATTGGCCTATTATTGAAAGCAAGATGCCATTTGACCTAATGAAATCAGAAATTGATTAAATGCAGTTCATCTAAGGGGAAATATGGTCATGGTGTTATTGCCAGGGTCAGAAGGAAGATAGGGTGATCTAGTGCTTGAGCACTGATCGGGTTAGATGGACTTTCAGGGTAGTTGATGCTATGAGATACATGACAATGGACGTCCACAGGTCAGGGGGCGAGATCAGTCCCTTAGATAGGAAAAAAGAGATTAATCAGGACATTCTTCGCTCAGCTCATAACTAAATCCTTATCATATGATTCATTGAAAAATGGAATGTTTTGAAGAAACTGCAATCTATGGGTCCCAGAAAAAGTAGGTACTGCTGCTTTGGAACATATGTCAGAACAATGGCTAGAGTCACACAGGGCCATGGTGAAGCCCTGAGACCGTTATGCATAACACTGTTCTGATAAATTAATGCAGATGCCTGACTCTCAAGTGTGTTTAATTTTTACTGTTTTCCTCTCACGATGTTTACATCCTGTAGCTTTAACATAAATTTTCATTTATAATTTGTCCACTTTTTCTTTACCAACTGAAATATTATGAAATAAAGAACTCTCTTAACCTGTGAAAAACAACTAAAAAGATATTTGATACTCAACTATTCTTTAGATATTGTCTGTCTTATAACTATAGTAAAATGAAATGATTTGTTTTCACATCTTAGCTCAATAGTTTTTCTCAAGAGGGTATTAAATAAAACTGGTACCAGTGTGGCACTAGTTATTTTGAAAAAAAAAAAAAAAAAACTGAATGACCATCTCATCCAAATCAGAAAAATTGTCCTCTTGATAATATAATAACTCATAATATTCCACACAAATATTATGACTTTTTTGTTATTTCCAGGAAACAGCTCTTCTATTTCTTCAGAACTTAGATATAGTTTATCTGAGCAATTTTAATATTGTTTTCATTTTCTTGGCAGATGGCTTGTTCATCTTATTATTTTCATATATTGGCAGGATTAGACTGTTTTATACAAAATTTTTAATAAGAAATTTTAAAATACGTATTTATATAAGCCCCCAGAGCAGACTTCACAGTATGTGTTTTAACAATTGATAATTACATATTTATCCAAGAAACTAGTATGACTTTTCAATTTTGGATAATAATAAATATCTTACAAGTTTTCTTAATTATATAGTTGCTAGAAAGGTCTCAATGGTCACAAGAAAAAAATATATTGGTTTTGGAGGAAAAATAGGATAACAAGTTATCAATGTTTCATGTAAAGAGGTCTTAATGTGACCTATATTCAGAAAATTTGATCTTTCTTTGAAAGGTTTCAAGTCATAATTAGAAAATATGTGTATTCTTTTATTAAATTAGGCACATGGGCAATACCTACTTTTGTGTAAGTATGTGTGTTTACTTCAGTTTTTAATTGGGGAACTTTTGAAACATACAAAAAAGAGATGAAACAATAGGATCACGATCACTTGCATATGCACCACCTAGATTCATCAAATGTTTATATTTGGGACAATTCCAGACTTAATCTGTCATTGCACATACTTTTTACAAAGAACATCTGTCTTGCTTAGAACCCGCTTCCCATCAATGCGGCAAAAATGCCTACTTAGCCATCCATTCTCTCCTTTTTTTTATGGCTTCTTTCCATTTAGAGGCTTTAAATTTTCTCCCTGCAACTACTGGGGACCTTCAGGCTCCAGAAGAATCCTAGACAAAGTCATTCTGAGGCTCCTAATTGCTTTGGTGGAGCTGGTACAGAAGTGGGGAGAAGGAGATGGGAAACCAGATCGAAAGCAACGCTACTGGGAAGTCTTAGCTCTCAGGGGCAGAGAGGTGCAGCAAATTCAGAATGAATTTATTCCCTAGAAACAACATTCTAAGTGACTGCAGAAGGTTCAAGCGTGCTTTTGTGGCTTGGTCCATGGTTTCCTTGTGAAAATGTATCAAGGTCTAAGCAACCAATTTACAGTTAAATTTTTAGAGCATAACTTTCTTATATTGTAGAAGGCCAGTATTATGATTATTTAGATTAGTACACAAAATTACTGTCTTCTCTATGAAACTTGTTTTCACTTGGCATGGTCATGACACTTCGCAGGCAAATTTTTAAAACAAAGACAAGTTAAAAGTCTGTAGCATTTTAATTTTTATTTCATAACTATCTCAATTCAAGTTTTTTATTTCTTTCTGTTGCTTTATTGCACACATCATTAAGGGGATATAGATTTGGGAAATCCACATCCAAATGCATTTAGGATTTCACCCAGAACATATTTGTTTTTTTAAATAACTTAATCAAAAAACAGCTAAAGGAAAATCCATTTCCTTTCAGCTCTTTTACCTTTTGACTTTAGTCTTCTAACTCATGTTCATTTCAAGGTGCTTATTTATGATACTAAAGCGTTAATTTTATATTCAAGTTATCCAAGGTCTCCACACTTACACGGTGTTAACAGTTTAGCAATTGATAGGCATGAGATATTACTACTAAAGCATAACCTAAATACAAAAGTTTTTTAAAAATTGAAAGCACAGATGAGTGAAATCAAGAATTTTAGTTGTATACATTTAGTTGTATTTGTTCGTGAAAAAGAATGAATATGTGCATAAATGAATAAACTAGAGCTTTGTGTAAAGGAGTAATGAGATGGCTAATGCTGAATCCTTCCCATCAGCCTGAACTTCTGAATGACAGACTCTTCTGGGTTTAGGAGAATCAAGAGTGTTTCTTTGCCCCTTTCTACTGTTTGCTGGTGTGCTGCTCCCAAGAATCGCCTACGTGCCCCTTTCACATGGAGTTGCCAGGGGAAAGACCAGCTGCTTCTGCTTAGATTTTCTGCAGTTATGACTCCTCTATCCAATTCTGGCACCCTCTTCCTACCTTTTGTATACTCAAGGAGTGGGATGGCATGCATACATGCCCTCCTTCAGTCTTTTGTCAAACACCACCTTTGTCTCAAGCCCTGTTCCAGTGCCATCTGCTTGGGGAAATGGAGGATAACAGTAAGAGATCCTACTTACTGAGTGCCTGCTGTGAGCTAAGCATTTACAGGTTTAATTTTAAATTCTCACAGATCCTGTAAGGACAGTATTAGACCCATTTTTACAGATCTGAAAAGTAAAGCTCAGAAAAATTAAGAAACCTTGCCAAGGTTATTTGATGCAGGATTTATTATATTTGGGTCTTCCCCCTCTTTGCTGTCAGTGGAAGACAATTCTCTTTCCTCAGAGAAATATGTTCACATCTTCTTTGATTGACTCTCCTCTTTCCATAATAGCCCTCCCTGGAGAGCTGCTCTCCTACTCTCATCCCAGGCTGATGTCTTGAATTTCCCACAGTGATTTGGCCCTTGCATTAAATTTTCTGGCTTCTTGTCCATTAGACTCAACTGATATCTTAAAATATCTGATTAGTTCTTAATAGAGTTGGCAGGTTAGAATCATATTTTTTAAAAGGAAAGTATATGTAAACATAACTTTCTGAATTTACTCATTGACAGAACATATTTTTCCCATGTTATATAGACAAACTGGACAATGAAATGACCACCTGTTAGCTGCTAATGATGTTCACATGCCTTTTAAAAAAGTAATTCTGGCTTTATCTATCTACAATCTTGGCGGCAAAACTTATGGGAACATCAAGGAAACAGGAAGCCAAAGGCAGAAAACTGACAATAAAGTTTGTGCTTAGACTACTAATAAGGAAGAGGATACTGTGAGTCTCTGATTCTACGTAATTATTTAATCTCCAGAGGGTGACATAAAACTGAATGCATGTTTTAAGAAACCTAAGTTTGGGTGTTCAAATCTAGGACTGAGATCAGAGGGGTTTCACACAGATTTCCTACTTGAAAAAAATACTTTAAAAAGCATCACATATAAAATATGTCAATCACTGTTGCGTGGTCTAATTTGATATTGTGTGGGTGGGTCAATCATTATGCCTTTCAAATGAAAATGAATACATACATATTGAATGAAGTTAATTCAAGGTAATGGATATTAACTGTGCCCTACATTGCAAAAAACATCCTGGCCCTAAAAAAAAAAAAAGGCTTATAACTATACATACTCACCAAGATACAGAAAAGAAGAATTTTCTAAAATTAGAGCTAGTATTAAAGATTAAATTATTATTTTAATAGTGAAATCAAAATTGAAATAAAACACCCAGTTTTGATTGTTTTTGTCAATAAGCGTTTGGGTCCTGACTTAAGTTTACTGATTTCTATTAATTTATTTTTAACATACTATTTCTATCTAAGTCTAAGGTCGATATAAACTAAGTTTACCTTTTACTTGTTCACTTTATTATAGTGTCATAGTTAAAAGTACAGGCTCTAAAATAAGACTGTTTGGGTTTGAAACATGTCTCCCTAACTTGTTTTTGTACAAATTTTCTTAGTTCTTCATGTCTCAGTTTTCTCATCCTTAAAATAGGGTTACTAATAGTATTTACCTCACAGGGTTGGTGAGGGGATTAAATGTATTAGTCTAAGGCAAGCACTTAAAACAGTGCCTGGTGCACAGTAAATATTTTTACATTTTCTAGTTATTTTTTTTAACTTCAAAATAAAAGATGAGTATGAAGTCATTGTACAATTAGTTATATTTTGAAATGAATAGAATAAATCATGTATCTCTTCCCTTGTTTTTAAGTAGAACTGAATTTAAGCTCAAAGTAGAAAAACAATTGTCTTTCACAATTAAAAATAAATTCCAAAAAAAGTAGTGAGTGTTCTGTCTGTAAGATTTTTTTTCAGCAGTATCTTAAAACTTTTAAAGTGACTGTTACTCAATACAGAATTCATTATCCTCAATGTTTCTCAAATACATTTTTGCCAACCGTTATTTTCTCCCTAGCTTCAGGTTTTAGAAACATGTTAAAGTCTCCTCCAAACCAGCGACTATATCTAAGATTCCAGATTTACTAGTCATTGCATCACGTATTTTTTATATGTACTACAAAATGTTTATATATTCAACACTAAATATATATCCCCAATTGAATCCCAATTCTGAAATCTTAGCTTATGTCTCAAACCATAAAAGAAGACAATGATCAGGAATGAAAGGAAAACATTCTTTAAATGAAATAACTCTAGAACTGTACCATTATATGAAAAAGTCTTTTAAAATGGCATTGTTAACTCTCCACAAACACACCATGCATCTTCTAGACGTTAACATTGATAATCTTAAACTCCAACTTGCATACTAGCTAAGTAAATGTATCTAGCAGTTGTTGAAAATTATGGCATGGGTTTTTGCATGAAGACTTAATTTCAAAAGGGTGCTTCTACTCTTAAGTTCTCATGCAATTTCTAGATTTGTAGACTTCAGTAATTCAGCTTTGGAAAATATGTTATTACATATAAATAGCTTCTCTCTTCTCTATCATATGTGTATCAGTATTTGTGTGCATGTATGTGCACACATATACATATATATCTTTCTTAATGCACAGATATATGTATATGCACACAAATAATTATCTAGCATAAATAAGTGTGTGTGTGTGTGTGTGTGTGTGTGTGTGTGCGTGTGTGTGTGTCCTTTATTAGCAGCTCTTCTCAACTTACTGAGTGCTCCTTAAATTCAAAAGTTTAGGATGTCAGTATACTGATCTTTGGTCATAGGGAAAAAATGGTGATTCTCAAGATTGGGGTCAGCTAGGTAGAAGAAACCCCAAAATACTGTAATTTTTAAGATCTTGGAGAATAGGTTATCTCTGGTTCCAAAGATGTCTTCCTCTTCTTTTGGGAGGTTGAGACTCAAAGCAACTTTATGAAATAGGTGTGACATATTTTATAACCCCTTTTCACTGAGGAAGAAGCAGTCTCAGGAACAGTTAAGAATGATACTCAAGATCATTATGTAAGTAGTGAGACCATTCTTTTTACTCTAAATTCAATTCTTTTAGAATATTAGAACTAGGTGTGACCTTGGAGAACATCTAATTCATATCCCACATTTTCAGCCTCTCTGAAAGCATGTTTCTAAATCTTTCTGCTGGTCTGAAGGTATGGAAAGTGGCATAGCCTGTTGACTTAAGTTAGACCAATGCTAGTGATCACTCATATCCTTTAATGTATGAAAATAAAATAGTCAAGATACCAAGGTTGGAGACGCTTGACATTTCCCACTCTCAAAATCAATCACCGATCTGAACACCCTGGCTATTACTCAGAGATTCAGAGGTTTGCTGTAAGCAGAGACCATGACCTTGGAACAATTATTTTCTCAAAAGGCATTACCAACAATGATGTGAGCAAAGTGCCCAGACTGCCCTCCAGTGCATGAATCCCTGTCCAGGAAATGGCTACGAATCTTCTACGAGTAAGATGAGTTTGGCTTAAATCTCATTTCAAAGCATTTATATTTCATAAGCACTGCATTTAGACAAACTTAAAATGAGCAAGTCAAAGAAAATACTCACTTAAAGATTTTCTGTGCTCTGGTTTCTGTTCTTTTATATCACTGTCGCAGTGACTTAGCAATTCAGTGCTGGAGGATCTTTGGATTTTGAATAATTCCAGGTTTCTTGATGGACAACTTGAATCCTTTGGCTGGAAACAGCAAATAATTAGACTAAATAATTTTACCAGAAATAAAGGATTCACCATATAGTTTTGTGTTCTATTTTGGTGTTTTTGGGGAAATTTGAAGTAAGGAAATTATTTGGGGATAGGTCCTCTATGCTGAGCTCAATACTCTAATAACAGTTTATATACGTATATGGTACTTACTAAATGCTAAGCACTATACATGCATAATTCAATTAATCATTACAACAATTCTATAGAGTAGGTGGTATTATTATCATCCTTATTTTCTTCATTAAGAAAACGAGGCCAAAATAGTTAAACAATTTGCCTAAGCCCACACAGGTGGCAAATAACCAGAATTCAAACTCCGGCAGTCTGGTCCCAGAGTCTACCCTCAACGACAACAAACTGTGTGTACTTGTGTGTACGTATGTATGTGCACTCACACACATTCACACACACACCCCTTTAACCGGGTTTACTGTTTATGGGAAAAGTTAATTTGCTAATTTACTTTTTAAAGTGTTAGTCCCCAAATGAATATAATGAAAGCCTGCAATTAAGTATCAAGAAAATCAAACAGAAAATCTTTTACTATCCTATTGTATTCCATATTAAGAACGAATTTTTCTCAAAATTTTGCAAATATTAGTTTTCTAAAATTAAATGTTCTAGAGTCTCAGTATGAAATGAGTGGTTTTAAATAAGTTCACTCTTAAAAAACATACTCTGAATGTATGTTTTAGGATAATTTCATGAAGTTCTAGATATGTAATTTTCATGAGAAGAACAATCTAGCTTAGCTGGAAGAATAATAAAAATCAGTACAAAGGGTCGTTATTTATTGGTATTAAAACAGTGAGTGTGGTCTTAAATATATTTATATTTATTTTCAGGAATTTTCACTATGGACTGCATAAACTGAAAGTTAAAAAAATTCAGTAGTTATTAAGTGCTTGTGTGCTTTTTACAGCCTCTAGTAAAAAAAAAGTAAGAATGCACTACATTTTTGAAAGAGAGAAATTAAATGACATTTAGTTCTACAAATCCTGTCTGATGAAAAGGTTTTTAGTGGATTCTATTTAAACTAAAAGAACTTAAATTCTCTCAGTCCATAGGATCTATTTAAATGTGTGTGTGTTATATGCCTGAGCACTAAGATTTAAATGACTACATTTTAATTAATAAAGGTAACAGCCAAAACAAATACATACCAATCTGTCAATTGCATTTTTGATAGCGTGGAACCAATCCAATATGATGAAGTCAATATCTGACTGTAGAAGGAACTCATTTCCTGATACTGTTGTGATCTGAAAAATAAAAAATCGACAGGTAAAGAAATTTTGTAAGATAAATCTCTTACATGTAAAAATCCATTTTTAAAAAACACAGTTTAATACATTGAAATATTTTCTTGTGTTCCAGTAATTGTCTTTCTGGGAACTGGGAGCATTTTGAACTGCTCTCTCTAAACTGTTTTTTCATGTCATAACAAATACATTATTGTTTTAATAATAGAACGATTAAGTCAGAGTAGGGCTAAAGCTGAATTACTCCAACTTAAGGAGAAATAAGCCAGGAAGTTCAGAGAACTGCAGACAGTACACACTTAAGTCAGAACCCGCAGCAAAAATGCACCCGGGTGTGTCAGAATTCATTCTGCACATTTGCCTCTTTCCTGTCTGTCTTTTCAAATCTAATAGTATCTCTATATTTGATTTCCTTTTATGGAGGGCTCTAAAACAGATTATTTACCAAAAAGTCTAATTGCAGACTTCCAAAAGGTCATTCAGATGAATAACATTTGATTATTTCTACTTTCTTATCAGAGATCTATAGGAAAGTAATAATAAAAAAAAACAATTCCCCCACAAAAGAAGTATATTAAAATAAAAGTTCATTTATATATTTGAACCCCTCTGGGAGAGTATTTATCAAATGAACATCCAGGTTCCTGACTCTCAGCACTGCTAAGTAGTTGGCAATGTTTAGCATGTAACTGTGTATTTTGAATTACAGTGAATCTTTTTCTCCTCAGACTTGTGAGAAAAGGATATGACCCTATAGAAACAGAGAAATACTCTAAGTTTCACACATAAAGGGCTACTTGGAGAAAAAATTGATTAGAGTGGGTGTGGACACACTTTTTGTATTTGGCCATCAATCTGAACTGTGAAGATTTTCCCTTTATATTACTGACTTTTTCTTGCAACAGGAAGATGAACATTTCCCAACTACTGTCACACAGAGTTCAGAGGTTTAGAGGACTGACATTTCAAAATACTCAATCAGGAGCCAGTCACCTCTTCTCTGCCTTCCTGGCTCTAAACAGGAGGTGAACGCTGAAATGTGGCACAGGTTCAGAAAATCACAAATCATGCTTTAGGCCATCTCTATAATTCTATCATTAAAGTGACAATTATTACCCCAAATGGCTCATTCTGAAGGTTTCAAGGATTCTTATGGCAGCATTTAATGACAATGATTTTGGGGTTTCTAAAGAAATCTGTTACATATTTGCACATTATTCATTTGCCATTTGTTTTTAGAAAAACTACTATAGAGATTCAACATTAATCAGTATTGCGAAGCAACCATTGTTGATTGAGATGGGTTCCAATATCAAGTGTGGTCTTTAAAACTGTAAGGAGAGGAACTGTCTAAAGTGTATGCAATTATAAGAAGTGAAAGATTGAAAAATAATAGGATTTAATTGCCCACACTAGAATTTGACAGATCACTGGGGCCAATCATTTTTTCTCTCTCTTTTTAAAATGATACTGCATGTAAGATTTAGGATGGCTCAAAACAGTCTTCTGTTTTATGTATCCAGTGAAAGACAGCTAAGGTGATGTTTGCCTAATTTTCTGAACACCATTGCAATGTTCTCTACTCAGATAAAGTTCCAAATGTTTACTTTATAGAGTGTTGCCTCAGAAATTATAATCTAAAAATATAAGATCATTTATAACTAACACAAGAAAACTACTAATGTCCTTGACCTCTACCTTCATCCTAATCTGTAGTTAAATATTTTGATTATGAATGTATTTCTAACATCATAATTGGTAAACATACACAAAGACAAATGAATTAGCCAAAGCACAATGTACAGTATAATATTTCTCTGCCAGTATAAATAAACCACTATAAAATTATAAAAAGAAACAACATTTTAAAAGTATGAGAAACAAACATAATTAGATTTACGATATTATGAGGGTTTACGAAAGAGCTAACATAGTTCAGCTTTCGGTCTAGTAAATTCGAACAGTGATAACATATAAGTACTTTAGCAGTGCATTTGCATTTTTGGTGCATGCTATGCAATGCAAAGGGGATCTTATATTGCTAACGCAACCAAAAGCAAAATGTATTTTAAAAGTTCCTTTGTCCAAATATATTACTGCATTAATCATACATAATCAGTGATTTACGAATTCATATTGAGAAGCCAGATCAGAGAGCTATATAAATGCAATTCATTCAAAACATGCTATCAGAGAGATACAGTTCACATCCTTTCCTCTGTCTTCCCACTAATCTTTCGAGTTACCAGGCAGTCTGGAGAAGTCTGCTACTGCTCTCTACAGTTTAAATGCATCCACTTCTTAATTACAGTCAGTAATTGACTTTGTTCTGCTCTATTCCAGTCACTCACAAAAAAAGTAGTTTCAAAATCTTTGACTGGTAAAGGCCATTTAATTCAGGTTCCTCAATTCACTTTTTTACTTTACTTCTTTAGGATTTCTGATAAATGGTTTGCTGAATCATATTTGCACTTTGAACAATCGAATTTCCAACACTCTTGGGGAAAAAAAGACATCAGTAAAGAATGTTAGCTTTGCCTAAACCTTTTGATTGAACAACTTATGACAACAATCTAAAGTAATGTATAACAGAGATAAAGGCTTTGATATTAAGCTGTGCTAATGTACTCTTTCTATATCATGTTTTGCCTCTGTGACAGATGCTAGGGTGAGGGGATGAAGGAAGAACTTACAGAAAGCATAACAGGTTTAGATAAGAGATGCTGGCCTCCATCTTGCTTAGAAATCTACTTCAAGCAAATGTTCCTTGACATCCCTCATCACCACAAGGTCGTATTTTGAAGGAATATATCAGGGCACCAAAGTAGTCTTAATGAAGTGTGCCAGTGTCAATAATAAACATCTTTAAGTATCCATCCAGGAAAATTTGTCTTGAACTTCTTCATACTAAATAAGGGTCCATCTGAATTCTTGCTAGTAAGAAATTTATGCCCAAGAAATTATAGAAGCATGTCCACTGAGCAACGTGCAGGGTGGGCACATTCCTTAAGGTTTTCAGGGGTTAATTCAACAGTAGTTTTCACGTGGGCTTAGAACAGTATGTGTCTTTTTACAGTTCATCTAAATACGGAGGCAGGTCGACACAAGTCCAGACTTCACTGATAAGAGATGAAGAGCCAAGAAATTTGTGTTTTAGATTTTAATTAAATGGAGTTTTACTATGCTAATTTGAAGCATCTTAAAAGAGTTTAAATAGTGTTTATGTATTGTTCTTTTAAATATTGTCAATTAAGATTTAAGTATTTTTCTTCTAAATATTGTCAATTAAGAACCACTCTCATCAATATTCATTCTGGCAGTGAGATTTTATACTATTAGATTTTAATTTAAATGAGAAAATAATGTGTAGAATGGCATTTATACCATTACAAATTTCCATACTTTTGTTTACTAGAATATAAATAAAACCTTTTTTAGAACCTAACTTTTTCTGATAATAAGAATAATACTTTATTGTGTAGAATTTGGGAAAAATAAAGATAACAAAGAACCAAAATTATGCATAGCTACACAAAGTAAACATTGATGGTATTTTAATTTAGTTATTGCCAATCTTTTCATAAATAAAAACCAAACAGATATAATTATCAATGATATATATACCTCAGCAGCAAAATATATTTGATGGTTAAATATTACCAGCTTCTTTTTCAATTGACTTCAGATGCACATGGGGAGATTACCAAAGATGTAAGAGGTAATGAGTGACAGAGTGCTCCTCTCTGTTTGAGAGTCCCACCCTTCCGATTACAGAATAAATCCCACAAATAATTTCGTGTACAGAAGACTAGAGAGGACGTGTTCATGACGGAACATCCCACTAATCATTAACAATGACTGAGTAAGCATCCATTAAGTACAAGGAACATTGCTAGAAGCTAGGGATACACAGCCCCCACTCTCAAGAACTTACAGTCTGTTAGGATAAATAGGACATGTGCATATACAGATAAATAACTATAGAAAATAGCTTATACTGAGTCCCAATGTGAGTGGCACACATGATGCTCATGTCAAGATTTCAGAGGAGAGAGCAATTACTGCAGACACATTTACATCATGAAAGTATGCATAAACTGGTGGTCATGATGTGTTATTCTTTAAAGGTTGATTGTATCAGAACTTTAGTATATTAAAGATGTGAATACCACCACTTGGTATGCAAAGTGATATCAGCTTTAATGATCTCAAAGCACATAATAAACATTCTCCAAATGCAGCTTCCCTCCACTATCATAAAGTAATTTTGCAAATGAAGAAAATGAAGCAAATGAGGAAAATGAGAATGCCATTCTATCAAATTGGCATCATTTTAAATGATAAAATTAAGAGATTACAAAGATCTTGATTTCTAGTTCACTGGTTCTTAGCAAACAGTTGTATACAGTCAAGAACTGTGTGTTTGAACAGGGAAAGGGCTGTGATAATTTGGTTTCTGTTAGGAAATTTGGAATAGCAACTTTAGACAAAGTTGCCTCTTTCCTTGCAGTTACGCTAAAGATAGCCCGATTTTAAAAGATCATGCAAAATCCTTACGCTGATTTTCCTTTCCAAAAACAAGCACTGTCTTGCTATGAAAAAATATATCTAAAACTAAATTGGGTTATCTAAAACTCCTTCAAATCCTAGAAAGGACTAAAGCAATCCTACACTTGAACAAATATCTTTCACATTTTGATTGGAACCTAAGGAGGGATTATTCCATCTTAATGAAACTGAAATGGTATGTAGGAAATGTATAATAAAATATGCCAAATATCCAAAGATTCCTAAAACATGTTAAAATAATATGGGTACAGTGGTTCTAGAAATACATGGATAAGAGGAATGGGATTTAATTGCTATTATGTTTAGAGATATTTTGGACTTCATTATGGAAGTTTTATATTTGAATTAAATTAAGTAAAAATAAAAAGTTATATCAAAATACACTAAGTTTATTTGAAGTGAATATGAATTATTTTTTGTGATAGTAATTTTGCCCATATCTGTATTCAATACTCCCAGCAGAAAATATACACATTATAGGGAGATATCAAGACCTAAAATTGAAGTAATAATGCTTAAAAAACACACACACAGATTCACATTTTTTTCATCTTGTATCACTCCACATTTGATACAGCTGATCAAGTGAAGGTTGTCATGGTTATACTAATAGCTAAATTACTTGGTCTCAAAGGTGTTTATGACCACCAAAGAAATTACACTATCAGGCTGAATGTCTGTCTCAAATTACAGTCTGGTTTGAGTAATTTCTAACATTTTTCTTAGCATGTTGAGCAAAGTTAAAATTAAACTAAGGGTAAAATATCAGTTAGATGTAAAAGGTCTTCAATTTGCCTTTCCAGAAATGTTACTTGTTAAAGGATTTTGTGAGAAAGTATCTGCCTTGTGTTCCCAATGTTGCTAGATGTTAAGTAAATATATGCTGATTACAAAAAAAAAAAAGTTGCTTTGGCAACTCTCTTATTAAAATGCATTTGTAATCCCCATCTGTCATGAAAGTTTTGAAAACTTTGTTTACTTTGGATAGCAGCCTTATCCAGGGTTACCCTAGCAAACAATGATAGCAGTCTTCAAAAGTTGTATGAGGAACAAGCCACTAGGGATCCATTTTTGTTTTAATTGGCACACACAAATACTTTTCTGGTCTGTCAAGAAGATCAAGCTAATATGCATGGAGGGTGTTATATTCTCAGCTTTGGGGAGCAGTAAAGCTCCCTTTATTTAAGTAATTTAAATGATAGACTGCAAAAACTTTGCAAGTCAGAAAAATGTTTTATACTTTCTGAGGGAATATTTGTTTTAAGCAACGGAAAATGTTCTACATATCTAAAGATGTTGAACCTTATGTTATCATTACTCTGTTTCTTCTGACTCTGTGAAATGTTCCTAAATCCACATGCTACTACATAAACCAGGTCACCAATGGATCCAGCATTTCCACAACTCCCCCTGTGTTAACAAATGTCTGTTCATTAATTTCCAGATGTTTATTAGATATGTTTTCAATGTGTTTGGGGTTGATTGATTTGCATGTACATTTATTGGAACCCTCAGTGGTGTCATCACATCAAAATAACCTGCTCATGTAAGCAATCTCTTATTAATGGAAAGTCAACAAATGTTGGGCTACGTACATAACAGATCTCCAGTGCATTCCAAAGTCTAAGGTTTAAGGCCAACCTTTCAAGAAACAATGCTTTTTAAGTGAAATTGAGCTGTATACTTTGACACCCAAATAGTTTGGTCCATGTATTTGTACAACAGAAATTTGTTCTGCATAATAAAATTGGCCCTGTAGTGAACAATCATACCCCATATTACTTTCCCACTATACCTTTCTGTTTAAAATATCTAAACCCCAAATTTATTTCAAACAAACAAGCCAAAAAAAAACCCTCATGTTTATTCTTTTACCTGTGTTAAAATATTTTAAGTACTGAGAAGCAGTCTTCTCAATATTCATGAAAGAATACTATCCCAAGTAATTAGTAGATAGTTTAGCAGTTTCCACAGTTCTGCAGCAGCTACACCAAAACTTTTGCCTGTGGTGCTCATAGGAAAAAACGACTGAAAAAGAGACTAATCGAAGCAGTTGGTGTATAAAGAGATCAACTTAGACTTTTATTGCTTTTGATTTTTAAATTTGGGGGGAGTTCTTGTCTGTAGATAAATGAATCATCCTGGGACTTGTCACCACCAGTCACTCCCTGCCAACCACAGATCACCTTCTTGCCGGAGCTATATTTACTGTGTTCAGTTACTCATCTAGTCATACAACACTTGGGAATCTGCTGCCCCCATCGTCTTCAAATTGGAACTATTTTTATTATTACTGTCCTTATGTAGGTAATGTTCAATTTAAAAAATTTCAGTAAATTCAAAAGTATAACATAAAATCTCCCTTTCTTCAAGATATACTAAATTGTCTCTTTGTACATATCTTTCTGACCCATGAGGAAATATGTATGTTTATATTTTAATGAAAATGTGTACTATTATGAAAATTTTTAATGCATTTTACTATATATTCTACCATCATCTCTCTGGAGAATTTAGTTACAATATCCCTGCTTTCTTGTCTCATCCATGTTTTTCCCTGAAATCCATACTATACATTGCAGCCAAAGTGATGTCCCTGAAACTTGGATCTGATCATCCCATTCCTCCACCTGATGTAATTGTGAGGCTCCCCACAGCTGTTGCAGTGCAGTGCAGATTCTTTAATTTGACCTGCCAGCCCCTGTGTGCTCCGGCACTGACCCACTTTGCGGTTCCTCAGCTCCACATTTTCCTCTGCATCTCTACCATCCAGCCATACTGATTTTTTTGTTTGTTTCCCAGCTGTCCCATACTAATTCTCAGTTCTTCCCTTAGAGCAGGTTGTTCCTGCTGCCTAGACCCCTTTGACATCCTCTGTCATATTCAAATCAATTGAGATGTCACCTTTCCAGTAAAGGCTTCTCTGAAATTGATATTCCCCCAAGTGCACTCATACCATCCTGCTTCTCCTTTATCAAAGCACAAATTGGTCTATGTTCCATTGCCTTGTTGGTCTTCCTGTTCCCCCAACTATGCTATAATTCTGAGGCCAATGACAATTGTCTACATGCATGGCTGAACAACTGATACAAAAGGAATACTAAGAAAATAATAAACACACAAATCTTATCTACTTTATTCATTTCAGTGAATGCATTGTATTTCGTGGTTTGGTATGCCATAATATATTTAACTCATTACTGTCATAAAATCTTGAAGGTTCCAATACAATTGCATTCTTTCAGGTAATATAAGGAATGTAATCATGACATCTACTGAGAACACTTCATGAGAGTAGAATAGGCAAACTATTTTGAAGATTGAGAGTAGCAGTCTGAAGACTACATTTTCCCAGCAGTCAACAATTCCTAGACATCAGACAATCGGATAAACCTTGGCAGGGCTGGAAAGCACAAGAGTCATCTGTATTTCAATGCTTATTCTTAAAATAGATTGTTCTTGATTATATTCCAAAGCCACCCAAGTATTTTACAGGGATCATCTACACTAGATCATCCAAGAATCTCACCTGAAAAACAGGCTTTTGGAGTTGGGAGTTGACAGTATGGGAATTGGAACATGAGTTCAAAATTTAAAAGAGCGAATCCTTGGGTTAGTGGGTCAAGTCTTCAGAGAACCTCAGTGATGCAAAGATGCTCATTGCTGTCCATCAGCATTGTAGCCATTAATTTTACAAGAACATCATTAATACTAATAAATAAGCAAACTGTGGGAGGAGGTGGCAGTAGTTATGCTGTTAATAATCTTTAGAAGTATTAGCTCACTTTAAGATACAGTGACTTAAGCAGAAGTAGGTATTGTTGCCGCAAGTTTATTACTCACACGTCTCCTATTAATAAGTACTAAGAGTACACAATGAGAATAAAAGATGTTACAGTATGTATCTTTATGCTATTGTAACATATTTGGCCATGATTATGAGTGTTTATAAAACATTCAAGAATTGTTCCATGTCTACTTACATTAATGAGAACACCTGTTAGCTTTAGTGCTGTACAGACTTATTTGCATTAGATTCAGGTTTTCACATACTGTACCTCACTTTCTGAAACAATTAGATGCTTATAGAGAAATATAGCTAAGTGGAAAACAGCAGCTTGAATGCCTTCCGGCTCAAGACAATTCAACTCCAGGTTTCAGTGAAAAACAAAAATCTGCTCAATTACAATACTGCCACTTAGAAGTGAATGTAGGTGTATTTCATAATTTTACATTCAGAGAACAGAAGATACGGATGAAAATCTGTGCTTTAATCTTCACGTAAAATCATAGCCAAATGAGGCAGTTTCCAAACAAGGATGTCAACACGTAAGGAATGGCAATGCCACCACAACATAGATTCTCTGCAATCTTGGGAACTTGCTACCCAAAGTTGACCTCTTTACTGATTTCCAGAAGATGGATAACTCCAGCCGGTCTCTGACTGAGTGAGGAAATCTGCAGATCCTGTCCCACCTTGTGTTGTTTCCAACACTTTGCCAAAGAGAGCTTTCTACAACAGAGCTGAAAGGAGCAAAGGAGCTGAGGACTCTCTTTGAGTCAATCGTTTCTGGGCTACGGTTCGCAGCATAGCCAGAACATACCAACCTAGGAGATGCACCACACTTTCGTTATAGAAACCCACAAGTCTGTCTTATTCATTACTCACAACTTTTATAGGTCTCACTCTATTGACCCATCTGTCTGCTACTTCTAGGATGCTAAGACTTCTGGGATTTAAATATTTTCAGTTATTGAAAAGGGAACACTTGAGCACATCTATGGATTCACAGCCTCTATTATCATCATTATATTTAAGAGGCGCAATATTTACATAAAAATAATTCAGGTGGTGATATACTCTAAAGATAAATGAGTGTTTGCAATCTGAAGAAGCATTTATAACTATTTTCTCAAATATAAACAGTGCACCTCTGTACTATGCTAGTAAACACAGATTAGCCCAGGCATATATAAACTATTCCCATGGTATTTCTGATACTCTGTCCTGGAAATAACAGAACTGGGAATGGCCTTTGCAGAGTTTGTGGCTCACAAGAAAGAATGGTATCTATTTCCTCCTCGGCTGTCAAGTTATATAATCTAGATAGAGGAACAAATATTAGGTGGAGATTTGGGAACTAACCAGTGAATTCTTTTTTATAGAATCCAAACTACGTAATAATACTAAACACTTACTTTTGGTGTCTCATAATTTTGAAATTGTGTTTAACCAAGAGCTTGACAATCTAGATTTTGCTCTCCATGAAAGAGCATGATCATTCTTTAGAAATGATTAGTTATCTGTGTAATTAGGAGTTTCATGAATGAGTACTAATGTTCTTTTTCCATGAATGATAGGCTTAAATAAATTGAAAATGCTGAAAATTTTCTTCTGAGAATGTGGAAAACTTGTAATTCTTCTGTTTGGAGAAAATTCCTAACTGCTTATTCAAAAAGGTTATCTTTAAACTAAACCTGAGAAAGCACCTGACATTTCCAAAACTATAGTCAGTGCTTTATAATATATATAGTACATATGTACATATAATATGTTCATATATTATATATATCGCTATGATATGTATCAGTATATCACATATGATCTATATGATATAGTGCTATATTTCCTATATAGTAAGATATATCATATATGTACATATGTGCTATAGTTATATATGTATGTATATTATATAAATTATATATAATGTATATATTATGTAAATAAATTATATAAATATTACATATGTACATATGTGTCCTCTCTCTCTCTCTCTCTATATATATATATACATATATATATATATGTTTAGAAAGAGAACACAACAGAAAGACAGAGAGAGAGAATTTAATGGTATTTTTATAAAAATAAACCACCTGTGACTCTATAATAGACAATGACATCTGTCAATTGAGCAACAGGCCACCCACCTAATAAGGAGACATCTGGAATGCCAAATGTCTGCAGAAATACCTTAACAATCCTTACTCCCCAAAGCAAAATGATATTTATATTGAAATACTACCATTTAAAGATGCTAGACTTCTAAAAAATATATCGGTAGCACTATCAGTAGGGTGACTCTATAATTTATTGTTGAAACTATGATAATTCTGAAGGCAAAAGGCACTGTTAATAATCATACCAGGACAATAGGTGTAAACCAGGCCTATTTTGTGTCTCTGGGACATATGGATCATTAGTCATCACATACAACACTGGGAGTCATTTAACAACCATTTAGGTGCCTAGTGAATACCTGCCATTGCTCCAATTCTAAGAACTGTGACGTACACAAAAAAGTTAGCAGTGACCCTTCCTCTGAATAATCTTCTAACTTAGTGTGTGAAAAGATTCATTTGGGAAAACAATTAGAAACAACAATTAAATCATGATTCAAGATGGGACACATAATGATTTTTATGAAGGAAACCATAATTTCCTTGAGGGTATAATGGAGGACTCAGAAAAGAATGTTGGAGAAGGATCTTAAAAGGATTGATGAGATTTAGTAGAAGAAAAGGCAGAAAAACAGAACAACACAGGTGAAAGAAAAAGCTTGCACAAATATCCAGAGGAAGGGAAGAATCTAGCATCTCTTAAGGACATGAAGAATGTGTTCCTATACCCTCTTTGTGGACTCTTTCCTTCTTCACTCATCCCTTAAATAAAGGTGTTACACCAAGCATTTTCCTGTAGGACATGATTCCTCTCCCTTACAGACACACTAAGGAATTATCTTATACTATTTCTCATTTTTTTAAATTAGAGCTGTAAAATGGATAGATCCCTAATGTGTACCTCTAGTTCAATTCAAAATAGTATATTTTCTGATCAATTATAATTTGGACCAATGTGACTTCTGGTCTGACCTCCTTACTGCCAGACGATATAGTTGCAGTCCATTCTTTATATCCACTCTTGAGTTAACTCCTAAGATGACTGACATCAACTTTGTTCTTGGAGATGTTTGTAAGTCTGATTCTCACATTCACTAGGACCTGAAAGAATCAGACCCTGGAAATAGGGCCTAGTAGTGTGATTGTTTACAGAGCTCCACAGGTGATTTGAAAATTATGCTGCATTGGTGTCTGCTGTTCTAGACCATGGAAAGATGATCTACCTAAATCCATATCTGTCACATGCCACTTATCAGTCACTGAATGGATCCCTTTTATCCTCAGGATAAAACCTAAATTCTTTAATGCAGGTGTCCCCAGACTTTTTACACAGGGGGCCAGTTCACTGTCCCTCAGACCGTTGGAGGGCCGCCACATACTGTGCTCCTCTCCCTGACCACCAATGAAAGAGGTGCCCCTTCCTGAAGTGCGGTGGGCGGCCGGATAAATGGCCTCAGAGGGCTGCATGCAGCCCGGTAGTTTGGGGACGCCTGATTTAATGTATGTTGCCAAACATTTCATCATTTATCTCTCTGTCTCTAATCTTTTTAATTCCTCTACCTACTAACGGCGTAACTTTGAACAATTCATTTAAAAACTTTGTGTTTCTATATTCTCACCTATAACCTGAGAAAAACGTTAATACCTACTTTACAGCAATTATAGGGCCTATATAAAATATAATCCAGGAGAAGAACTTAACATAGTACCTGGTACACCCTTAGCACTTAAAAATGTTATTATTTGATTTGATTTATTGACTGATTCATTGATTGTCACCTGGATTTTGCAAACTCCATCTCTTCATTTGGGAAAGTACTCAGACATCGCCTATTCAGGAAAGTCTTTTACAACATCTAGAGGTCAGAAAAGAGGTATCCCTTCAGCAGTCTGTACTAGCTTCAGAATGGTGTGCGTCTCACTATTGTACACATCCAGTGTCTTGACCTTTCAACACGATAAACTCCCTGACCACAAAAACCACATGTCCCCGCACTCAGCCAAGTACCTGGAGTAACACCAGCTCTCAATAAAGGGGTATAGAGTGAATGATAGCTCAGTTGGCTTAGGTTATAACTAAAGCTTTTGGTATCTACATAACAAAAGGCCTTGAAATTTAGAGCACAGATTTTGTTTGGTACACTGGTAAAGAGGAAAGCAGTTCTTAGTCCCTGAGAAGATGTATTAGCTGAGCTATTCCACAGCATCAGAGTGGAGAAGACATCCTCTTAAAGCTGGCCCTGTATTTGCAACTTCCATAACTGTCAACATGCCACTGCCTTCTAAGGTTGTACCAATGCATCTATCTGAAAAGATGCTATGCCATTTTGTTATGAAGAATGCCTCTTTCATGGGCCCCTGGGCTTTTCTGGCTCTTTCTGGTTCCTGATCTTTTCCCCTTCTTTCTACACAACTCAACAGCTACTTCTCTGCCTTCAGTGTTAGATGCCCGCTTTTGAGACGGTCAGTATTTGAATCAAGACCTTTGCCACACCCCAAAGTGACTTAACATGATCTCTGGCCCTGTTAGTTGAGCATGCACCCTGTCTTGGATATCCTGTCTTCGCCAAAGCTCATATCTATAGCTGTATCCTGTTCTTGTTTCTGGCTTGTGGTTCCCTATTTTGGTGGTTTATCTCACATACCAGACCCTCTCGGCTGATAGTGTCCTTTTGCCAGACCCTCTTTGAGGAACTGGGGCTCTGCAGAGCATCTCCCTGATCCTCACTGCACCTCACTGTGTTCTTTAAATCCACCTTCCATCTGCCTCACCCATCTGAATTCTTACACACGTAATCAAGAAATAATCCATACTGTGTTCAAGGCACCATAGTTATAAGAATATCTGAAAATGAGTCATGTCAGTGTATTCAGCAATCATCCAATGGTCTTTAAAATATCCTTGTTATTTCTGGTTGGAACTCACACCCTAACAGCCTGGACTGAATTTTGTTATCTTACTTTTAGGTTCTGTATTCTGTCCAGAAGACACACTTCCTTCCAATAATATCAGCTCAAACTTTTCCATAGTAGTTGTCCCAACTATAGTTTTTTGCCTGCTTCATCAAGAGGGTTCTATTGCCATTAACTTGGGTTTTCATGATCTCAAGAAAAAAAATCTCAATCCCTGAATAAATGATATCTAAAGATCACCAATACAGTAAGTTGTTCCCTCAATTTCTGAGGCTTACTATCAACTTTTGTGCCATTTATCATTCTCTAGCATTCTGGCAAGTAGGACATTAGGAGAACATTTTTCCATTATGAGAACAAGTGTTGGGTTTGTAATCTGTTACCCTTGAGGCTGACAGCATTGGATTCATATTTTACTGAGTTTCATCCACAATATTTTCTTAAAAGTTTGTGGCTTAATTAGATTAGATTTATATGCAGCTTGTTAATTTACCTGAATGCAGATGGAGAAGGCACTAAGGGAAGAATGTATTCCAAATTTAAAAAAGCCACTGTCCTGGAAGTATAAACTGGTGATGGCTTTCAAACATTTTTGGTCATAAAACATGGTAAGAAATAATCATTGTGAATCAGTACATCTCTTTCTTGCTCTCTCTCCCCCTTTTTCCTTTCTTTCTCTCGGATACACACACACAGACACACACACACACACAAACACACACACACATACTCTCTCTTCCTCTATTTTCTAAATAGCTGTCTACATATCAATTCATTCATCTATTATTCAATGATAATAATGAAAAATTATATATACTATGTGCATATATGTTCATTTAGATATATGCATATATCATATAATTGAAACAAAAGCTTCATGAAATAATACTTTCCTTGACTATATGTGATGTAATCTGATATTTTCTATCCTGGTCTCTTCTTTTCTTTAATTGATTTTATTTAAAAAATCTGGTCTCAACTCACTAAACTGATTTTGTGACCCTCTGAAGGATCTTGAATGCAAATTTGAAAAACTCTGGCCTAGAGAGTAGTGAAGTTGTAATCTTCCTGCCCTGTTCCTTGATGCACACGTTCCCTCTCTCTTTTCCTCCCTCCTTCTCTCCCAGCCCCTTTGTCCCTCTTTCCCTGCCCCTTCTTTTCCCTTCCCACCCTGCACGCCCCACCTCCCTGTGGATAAGGGGCTTCGAAAAGTCTTCATATATAATTCAACAGTTGGATATTGAAACCTAGGAAAAACTTCCAAAATAGTTGTCCTGTTTGTGACTATTAGGCCTGGGTTATCAGTAGCCCTGTGTGGGTGATTCTGCACTAAGTCATTTCCCACCATTTGAAAGTAGAATTAACATGTGGTTCTTTGGAATTTGGCTTAGACCCTCGGTTTTCTAAATATACCTTAAAGCAAGAGTTCCTTTATAAAAGAAGAAACAAAGATGGGGCACTATGCTGTTTGGAATACATTTGAAATAACTCACCATGATCTGGACAAGGAAAAACCAAAGAAGTTAAAAGCCTGGCAAACTATCAGAGACAGAGATGGCAGCTATTTGTTTTCAAGTCCCTTGTATCGAAACAATGAGTGCGCTCCACTTTGCATCCTGCAGCACCGTGGTACAAGGTCTGGGAGTAGTTACTAGCATGTGTCTGTGTGATGGGAGTGAAAGCTAAACATTTTAATAGTGTTATGGCCTCTCCTTCTCAAGTTCCCATTAATGCAAATATAGCACATGTGGTTTAAGTCCCAAGAGCCTTGTAGGACACAAATCACAGATGTAGAATAAACATTATCAGAGAATAAGACTCCACGGTCTCCTTGCCATCAACACATGACCTTATGCTCCCATGACATCAGACAGATACCTGATAGGATATCTTAAGCAAAATCACAAAAAGTCAGGGTCATCAAAGGACCTAGGATGGCAAGATCCTAAGTGGACTCCCAAGGCTTCTTGGTAAATTATGGCAGAGGCTCCAGCTACATCAAGGCTTTCAGAGAACACTCACCACTATGGTAATTAAATATAGTAAAAATTACTCATCCTTCCTGCACCAAAATTACCAGAGACTTATGCTATGTGAGGAGTAGAGCATTCTTGTAATGTAACCCAGATGATGTGATGGCACAAGGCCTGTAAAACAGAGCTGGTGTACTTCAGATACACAATGCAATTTTCCCAGCTATCTCGACTCTTCTCTGCTGTCTTGAAGACTAAAATTCAGTGTGATTGCTGCTCTAAGATTGCTCTTTTCTTTTTCCATTGTATTGTCATCCCTTTCTTTCCCCAAGTCATTCTTTTCCAAAATTCTCAGACTAAAAAAAAAAAATGACTAAATTGAGTCTTCTCTACCTAGCCCATTATCATTGCTGTATTATAAAACTGCCACTACATTTGAGAAACTTGGGTAAACTCCTGTGTATCGGTGAGCTGCGTTTCCCCACATTTCCCATAAGTGAGACTTCAGTATCCATATGCTGACCTGACCTTAAAACTTATATTGGCAGTACTGTCAATTGCATGTAGTGTGATTCCGGGAGCCTTAAGAAGCCTCCTTGGATGACAAACTAATTCCCTAAACCTGCTGTCTAAGGTCTGGAATTTTAATTAAGTTATTTCTTTAGATGAAACCTTTAAAACAATTACATGAAAGGATGATATTTTTCGATACTTTTTGTTTAGATTTTGGTATGTTGCTTTTCTTAAGAAAATATATTAAAGCAAACTTTCTGAATAGAAATGCATACATGAAGTCTTTTAAAATGTGTAAAAACAGAAATGTATAAAAATTAAAAACACTTATAATCACATTATTCAAAATATGACTCTTTATATTTAATGTATTTTTTCAGACTCTTTAATATATATGTTAAATGTTACGTTTATATACATATGTGTGTGTGTGTGTATATATATGGTCATATATAGGTCATACATAGGTCAAATTAAATATACAATATTGTATCTATTTTTTTTAACATTATATCATGAAGGTTTTTCCATGGCATTATTCTTTGAAAGCATCAGTTTAATGACTTACTAGAGATTTACTGTAATAAACTGAAGTGTTTTCCTATTTTTCCACAATTTAATTGTTTCCAGCTTTTTTGTCATGATAAACCCACATTGCATGAGCATGATTTTTTTTGTTAAGATTTCTGGTTTGTTTTTCTTAGAAGAGATTCTTAGAAACAGAATTACTAGGTCAAATAAAATAATTTTGAAAGGCTGCTCAAATGCATTACTAATTATTTTTCTAGAAAGTTTGTTCCAAGTTGTATTATCTCACCAAAAATTAAAGAATAAGCCTATTTCAATTCACATTTTCTCTGAAGCAACACAACATTATATACTTTGCAAATCTCATAAGAAAGCTCATTTTTTTTCCTTAGGTTTGCATTTCTTTTATAATTAGGCATTTGTGGCCTCTTTTTTTTTTTCTTAGAATTTCTTACTAATGTGCCTACACATTTTTATGTTTTAGTATTTTTAAGATTTATTAGAATGTGGGTTTTAGAAAGTTTACTAAACTTTGGTGACAATTACCATATAAATTTTCCCCAATTTATTTTGAATGGCACTTTTAATGAAATTATTATCATTTCTTGGTATTTGGGGGAGTTTGATTCCAGGACTGCTGTGAATACCACAATTCGCACATAACCGAGTCCCACCGTTGGCCCAAATCAGCCCTTTGTTACAGGAAGCCGGTCCTCAGTATCAGGGGTTTCATATATTGTGAACACTGTGTTTTCCATCTGCACTCTTGGTTGCAGATGTGGAAACATCAGATACAGAGAGATCCCTGTATTTATTGTGGAAAAAATTCTCTCATATTAATGGATCCCTGCAATTCAAACCCACATTGTTCAAGAGTCGACTGCATTTAAATGTATATGTGTTCTTTTTCATTTTTCTATTGTAAGCTTTAGGTATTGCTGCTTTGTAATTTTTCCAATTTATATTTTAAGTCTTAGAAATCATTTGAAGGACCCTAAATCTTTTATGTGAACTTTAAATATTTCTTCCCTTCCTCCAGAATAACCCACTGGGACTTGGATAAAATTGTATATTAATTCTATATTAATTTGGGACAAACAAATTTCCAACTAGTGAGACTTCTTCTTTGGAAAAGAAAGTATGTCTCACTATTGCAAGGTTTTGTTTATATCTCTTAGTAAATTTTGACAGTTTTATTCGTATATTTACACTTAGCCTTAGGTATTTGAAATGGAATTCTGATGAGGCCTGGAGAAGAACTTGAGGACAATAGGTATCTCAACAAAAGAGAAGCTACAACTCCAAGAAAGGAAAGCCTCAGCACAAGTAGATGGGGAGACGTTTTCTATCACATCATTTAGCATGGGGCTGTCCTGATGACTCTAACGAGGCTACTATTCTTCTTTCTCCTATTCCTATTGTCAGGCCTGTAGCATGTGTTTCTCACAGGACGTAGTCTCTGCAATGACTCTAAGCTAACAGGTGCTGCTAGGGTACTAATCCAAAGCCATGAAAATTTTCTGGCAATAAAAAAATATAATTATTGTGCCTAAAATATACTATTTCTCTTAGTTTGAGTTTCTTGTGCTACTGGCAGGTGAAACCCCACCCCATCAGCAGTTGCAGAAACTTTCATCCAATTGTGGATCCAGGTTTTTACCTTTCTCCAAAAATTGGTTTCTCAAGTTACTGTAAACTCTTCATAAACAATCTTTTTAGTAGTCGTGTAATATTACATTGTTTGGATATACCATATCACATTCTCAATTTTTGGAATATGGCTTTAATTTCTTTTATATCTTTATAATGTCTAACAAAATGAAAGCCTGTAACTTTGAGTGCAAAAGCAGAACATAAAAGTAGCAGAGTAGCAAGAGACAGCATCGCTCAAGTTGAAACATATGGGCTCGGCAGATCCACTTTGGTCATACCTGTGCCTGTCATTCACAAGCTCAGTTCTGCACAAGTCACTACACTACCTGGTGCTTCAGTCTCACCTGTAAAGTGGAGATTAAAAACAGTAGCTACTGCATAAGAATGTGACAATAATTAAATGAAATCCATGAAAACTCTGTGACAAAGTCCCGGTAAAAAGTATCTAATTACCCACATTAAGTACGGGCTAGCAAAGAAAAGGGTGTATCTGTAACCACCCCTCTCATTTTCTCTCTCCCAAATGCTCTGCTCCTAGTGTGTTTTGTGAAGGAAGAGAAACATTAAAAATTAATGTCAGTAGAAAGAAGAAAGTGTGTGTAACCGTTTACACCTATGCATAAGCATGTGGATAGTCCACAGGTGTGATCATTAAGCGCAGATAAATTACAAAATGCAATTAGAAAATGTGACAATTAATGAGCACATTATTGTAGGCTGCAGCAATTAAATCCTGTGTAGAAGAGGATAGAGACCTGACTTAAGACCCCTGAGACCCAGGTTGAATCTTTCTGCTTACTCAGGCACCACCCTCTCCAATACCTCTTAGACCAACTTTTTCAAAGAAGTTGTCACCACAATGGCAACTTCCAAGAAGCAAAAAAGGAAAGGAGCGCCTCAACCTTGGAGACTTTGCAGAATCCCTATTAGAGTGAAGATGCTTCCCAGGGTCCCTGAAAAGGAAATTGGTAGTCCTGACCCTGTCTCAAGAGGGATTAGATGTGAGACAATATGCTGAGAGAAATCCGTTGCCTGATCCTAAGCTTCTGGTGGAGTGAGGTGGGGTGGGGAAGGAAGCAGCAGGCAGGGAGGCAAGGGCAGAGGCAGGCTTTATACCTAGGACTAAGACAGCCTGTAAATGGCTCGGAGGAGTTCCTTTTTCTTACCGTGCCCCTGAGGACATTTACAGAGGCACTAAAAGCCCCAACCTGCGATCAGGACCAAGAGGTTAGAGAAAGAAGGGACCTCAGAGGTAAAAAAAATAGAAAGGGCTTACCAATTAGTGGGATCAGCTTGATACCAGCTAGAATACAAACCAAAGCAATCTGACAACAACAATAAAATCCACACAAGCATGACAGCGTGACAGAGGACCAAGAACAAGGAGAGACCAGACCAATTGCAATAGAGTGAGACCAGCAAGGATTCTCCTTAGAAGGCAAACTCTACCAGGGCAGAAACTCTAATTTTGCCTCTTTATGCCCTGAAGGATCCCCAGGACCTTTAACTGAGTTTGGCACAAAGGAAGTACTCATTAAGTATTTATTGAAAGAATAAATGAAAGATTTGGAAAATACAGACTGTTCTTTCATATGCCAAGAGACCAAGTAACTTCACCTTTCACCTAGACATCATCTTGAGTAAGAATGCCTTTCACCAGCATTCTTGTAAAATAGAACATGATTAATCTTTTTAATATTTATCAACCTGAGTAAAAGGGGTGTCCCAATTTAGGCTCCAATGTTCTGACTCTTAGTAAAATTAAACTTTTTTTTTTTTCTACAAGTTTATTCAAAATTTTAATTATTTGTCTCTAACTTTTTTTCAGTTATCTATCGGCATATTTCTTATACACTTAGAGGTGCTGTCTTATATTTTCAATCGTCCTTGAAAATATGTTTTTCATCTGCCAATCCTTTTTTATGTTCTTTGTAGTATCTTTAGTCACAAAGAGGCTTTAAATTTTATGCTTTTAAAATTTGTTTACATAAGTCATTTTTTTTTCCTATGATAATCTGTTTCTATTGTGGTGCACTATTCTCTAAAATCAGATACTGAATTTTGTCATTTTTTTCCCTAAACAATAAATGAGATGATCACTTGATTTTTCTTCTTTATTGTGGCAGAGTTAGGATATACCAAAACAAATTTCATCATATTAGAGATACTTGCACTCTGAATATAAAAGTATTTCACTTGGTCAATAAGATTTGATTGCTAATATTGTATTTTGAAATCCTACCATTGTCATGGTCAGCCTGCAGTTTCCTTTTTGGTGCTATGCTTGCTTTGTTTCTTGGTTATTCCAGTCTCATAAATAGAGATGTTTTCCATATTTCTTTCCTTCTTTCTTTCCTTCCTTCCTTCCTTCTTTTCCTTCCTTCCCTCCCCCCTCCTTCCTTCCTTTCTTCCTTTGCTCTCTCTCTGTCTCTTCCTTTCTCTCTTTCTTTCTGAGTCTCACTCTGTTGCCCAGGCTAGAGTGCAGTTGTGCAGTATTGGTTCATTGCAACCTCTGCCTTCCAGGTTCAAGTGATTTGGCCTCAGACTCTCAAGTAACTGGAATTAGAGGTGTGCACCACCATGCCTAGCTAATTTTTGTATTTTTAGTAGACATGGGGTTTCACTATGTTAGCTAGGCTGACCTCAAACTCCTGACCTCAAGTAATCCACCAGCCCTGGCCTCCCAAAGTGCTGGGATTACAGGTACAAGCCACCATGTTCAGCTTCTTTTCCATATTTCTATGTGTAAGAGCTTACATAACATGGAGAGGGGTTGGTCTTTGAACGTTTGGTGATATGCATCTATAAAAATATTCCTGATGCGCTTTCAGGTATAGATATTTTATTACTTTTCAAAATTTTTCCGTTGAGAAAATTTCAATCTCTTGAGTTAATTTTCTAGGCTTAAATTCTCCTAAAAATAATTCATATTATCTATGTTTTGAGTCATTCACCAAGTTTTATACAAATATTTTTTCTAAGACATTTCTTATTTGTAGTCATTTTCTTATTTCCAGTATAATGTCTTTTCTTTTTGGCAATCATTGTCAAATATTATCAATGTCACCACTGTTTCTTTGTAAGGGACAAGCTTTTCAGTTTTATTGATCACAAATCTGGTTTATTTGTAGTTTACTACTTCATCGTTTCATTTTTGGCTTTTGTCTTTATTAAATTCTTCAGTAGATATTCTTTGGGGTTCTTTTTATACATTTTAAATCTTTTTAATTACATATATATGTATACATATACATACATATTTTTTTATTTTCTAAATATTTGCAATAAGGTGATTAATAGTCCTCTAAAAATATCTTGTATTCTATCATGTTTTTCCATTAAGCAAATGTTTCAAGCAACGGCTGACTAGTTTCAGATTGACTTTCTGCAGAGAAAACACACACACACACACACACACACACACACACACACACACCCCTTCCATTTGAGGACATTGAAGAGCTAACAACACGTAGAAAACATGTAAGACGGGATCTTGAAGAGAATGGAATCCCGGACAGGTGAGCTCACAATTTGGCCTTGTTGCTTCTCCTGAGGTATTCTGCACTTAAAAGCTATGAGTGGGGCTCATTGAAGTGGCTCACACCTGTAATCCCAGCACTTTGGGAGATCAAGGTGGGAGGAGCACTTGAGCCCAGGAGGTCAGAACCAGCCTGGGAAACATAGGAAGATCCCATCTTTACAAAAAATAAATCAGCTGGTTGTGGTGGCTTGGATGTGTAGTCCAACCTATTCAGGAGGTTGAGGTGGGAGGATCACTTGAGTGAAAGAGTACACAAAGTTACAGTGATCTATTATTACACACAGCACTCCAGAGCCTGGTGACAGAGTGAGACCCTGTATCAATCAATCAATCAATAAAAATTAATTAAAAGTTATGGGTGATAGGCTGAGAAGCTTATCAGAGTTGATGGCAGCCTCACTGGCTTGAGAAACAAAATTGCAGTTTAAATTCCACCAAGGTAAAGAGGCCCTGAGGCATTCAGTTGGGATCCTGAAGGACTATGCCTTAAACAGAAGAACAAATCAGAAATAGACCATTCCTCCCAAAGGCAGAAACCCAGCGTCAAATAAACTTAATCTCTACCTGGATTAAGATGATCTGTTCCTAACATAAAGGGCCTGCCAAAAATAAAAAAGAACACATTCTTTCTGGAATAAAATATCATTCTGCAAATTCTTATCTCTATACTTTTTAATATGTAATATCTTGCACTTGATTAAAAAAGTAGATTCTTAATAAATGATTGACAACAAACAGAAAATGTGATGGAAATGGATCCACAATAAATGTAGATAATCTAGGTATAGATACAATATTTTCAAAATATAATTAAGATGAGAAGTTTTGGCAGGTAATTGGAAACAACAATAGAATGACATTAATTTTAAAACTGAAATACAATAAATGAAATTAAGATAGATTTCACAGTAAACAGAAAAATAAACCGAATAGGTCAGAACAAAACAGGCACACAGAGAAACAAAAGAATAGAAAATTCTGAAAAGAGCATAAGATACAAGAAAAGGTCTGAGAGATATATAACTGCGGTATCAGTAAAAGAGGAGAGAGAGGGGAAGAAGCTGTATTTAAACCTAATAGCTGAGAACTTTTCAAAGCTGCCAAAACACATTAAGTCACAGATTCGGAAACCACTACAAACCTCAAGCAGGATAAATAAATTAAAAAAAAAAAAAATCCTTGCTATACCATAAGTAAATAGCTGAAAACTAAAGACAAAGAAATTCTTAGAAGCACTCCCCCCCAAAATTGATGTTAATTTAAAGAAGCAATACTTATCAATTAATAATACATTTCCAAAAGAAACATGTGAAAAGATAGTACTCATCCTCAATAACAATGTCTTGCTGTTGATTCTGATTTTTTACTTTGATAGCTGAAATTTTTATTAAAAATTGCCAAATAGTGATACAATTCAACTATCACCATTATCTGTCAATACCTTTACAATAAACCATGTATTTGAAAAGCCCAACAGTAGATTTTCAATGGAGTTTCTCTTTGTACTATTATATTTAGTTCATTTCCATTTTTTTCTTAATCACTCTTGTTTCTACTACTCTACACTAATACAGGGTCCGCCTCTTACCAGCATAACAAGAGCTTCCAAACTATTCCACTTGCCTCTTCCTAATCCTCTACACTCAATTTCATTACCCAGCTGACAGAGCAATCATTAAAATATTAACAGAATCATGTCACTTCTCTGGCACAAAGACCGTATTGGTTCAAACTGAAACACCGATCACAGTTTACAGGTTTATGTGAACCGAACATTTGCCTATAGTATTGACCCCTCTTCTCTCACACCTCAGCCTCTTGCTCTGAGCCTTTGAGCAAGACTTGAGCTTTTGGACTTCTAGATTCCTCTTGCAGGAATCCCTTTACTCAAACGATTCCTTCTCTTCCTGATTCTGCTTCAGTATCACTGTCTCTGGGAGATATAAGTGGTAAGAGAGTATGTACTTTCTCACTATTTGCTATTACTTTCTCCTCGGTTTTTCTCAGAATATATTTTTAATTGACATGTACTTTTTGCTTATTTGCATATTGACTTTTTCCACTAAGATATAGACTTCATGAGTCCAGGTATTTTTTTCTTAGTTACCAATGTGTCTCCAGTTCTTAAAATAGTAATATATCAATACATATTTATTGAATGATCAATTTCTTCAAAAGTTATAATAAATGAGTGTCACACATTACTCTGTTTTTGTACACAAGATGTAAAGATGAATATGTAGGGTTAAGTTCAATAAAGCTATAGAATAATAACCAGAAAACACAAAACTAGTAATCAATATAATAACTATAACACAGAAGCAAAATCCATGTCACAATGATGTAATGCTTGCTTTCATGGAAAAGTAACTAATGTACATATTTCCAAACAGTAGATTAATGATTACTTTAAATGCTTGTATTTAGACAATAATTTTGTTAAATTATTAAATACAAAACTAAAGGCTGTGGTTCCTAAAATATGAATCCTGCCATGGTCTTTAAAGTATATAATTTTAAAAGTATTTTAATTAATGCAGCCTTTCCTACTCTCTTCTCTCCTCCTCCTCCTCCTCCTCCTCTTCTTCTTCTTCTTCTTCTTCTTCTCTCTCTCTCTCTCTCTCTTTCTTTTCTGAGATAGTCTTGCTGTTGCCTAGGCTGGAGTGCAGTGGCACGATCTTGGCTCACTGCAGCCTCTGCTTCTGGAGCTCAAGTGATTCTCCTGCCTCAGTTTTCCAAGTAGCTGGGATCACAGATGCCTGCCACCACTCCCCAATAGATTTTATATTTTTGGTAGAGACAGGTTTTCTCCATGTTGGTCAGGCTGGTTGTGAACTCCTGGCCTCAGGTGATCCCTCTGCCTAGGCCTCCCAAAGTGCTGGGATTATAGACATGAGCCACTGTGCCTGTATTTTTTTTTATTATTACTCTGATTGAAGCTATCATGATCATATAAATCCATGTCATCAACAAAACCTAATCATAATTTTTAAAAACCCTTACCTCCTTCAGCTTTTACCCAAATGTCACCTTTCTGAGGCCTTCTTTGGCCACCCTATTTAAACTTCCAGTCTCTGCTCTCTATTTTAATTTTCTCTTGGTCATAGCAACACTTAATACCCTACATGTTTTACCTTTTCTGTCCATTTCCAGTCT
This sequence comes from Saimiri boliviensis, assembly GCF_048565385.1. NCBI lineage: Eukaryota > Metazoa > Chordata > Mammalia > Primates > Cebidae > Saimiri > Saimiri boliviensis. Next base: position 95,531,482 of record NC_133453.1, read on the forward strand.
CATCAAGGTAGAATATAAACTCCATTGGAGTAGAATTATTTTTTGTTTGTTAACTGCTATTTCCCAGTATGTATCTTAATGCTTAGCACATATGTATACAACTCTGTGACACAAAGTAGGTGCTCAATTAAGTCTTTGCAGAATGAATGCTCACACATTTTAGCATGCTTTCTTCCCCTCTAGGATGGACTATAGGTATTCTATCTCAAATGTGAGAAAATGCTGACATAAAAGTGGTTATATTACAATAGATAATCACGTAGACTGCTGCCAATTAATAAATACATTAAGCACATTTTTTATATTTGTCTCAAAGTTGAATTTGTTCCTATGTACATGTGTCCACATCAGTATTTGATGAAACATCACGTGAATCATCAGACTAATCAAAACAAATAATAGATTTTCACATTATAAAGAATATGCCATTTTATAATAGAATTCACTGTTACTTTTAATATGTTGGTACAATAAATTGAAATTGATTTGGTTTTTATTTATTTATATAGTACTCTTTGAAATGATGTGTATCAGTACCAGTTACAGAAAGATTTTTGCTTCAATTTAAAAGCTCAATACCTGTTTTATTTATTTATTTCAAAAATAAATAAGAAAGGGGAAAAAGGATGCTCCTGTAACATATAAAGTACAGTCATATATCACCTAATGATAGGGAGACATTCTGAGAAATGCACTGTTAGGCAATTTTGTCATTGTGGGAATATCATAGAGTGCACACTTAAACAAACCTAAATGATATAGCCTACCACACATTTAGGCTACACGGTATAGCCTATTGCTTGTAGGCTGCAAACTAGTCTAGTATATTACTATACTGAACACTGTAGGCAATTGCAGCATAACCATTAAGTATTTGTGTATCTCAATATATTTGAGCATAGAAATGGTATGATAAAAATACTGCATTATATTCCTATGGAACTGCCATTATATATATGAGCTGTCATTGATCAAAACATTGTCATGCAATGCATTACTGCATTATTCTTTGTAATGGGGGTGTATAGGTAAATATTAATTTTTCAGAGAGCTTAAACTGTGATATAGGAATAATCTTAAATCATGTAACATTAACATGAAGCTAAATAAGTTTGATTAAGTAAGTGGTTAAGCCCAGTTAAAGGACCATTGGAGATATTCCCTTGTGGAATTAACACTTCTAATATGACTGTGTCTCCACTTCTGTTTCTGACATAAATTAATACGATTCTATTTGGTTTTAAAAAAAGATTCTCTCATTAGTGTCCCATCAAAAACAGCACCATTTGCCTCATTAATTTTAATGAGGTTGTTGTGTTGTTGTTGTTTTCTATTGGTAGGTGTGGGTGTATGATATATGTGTCAATGTGTTAGACTTGTATCTTCAAAGAACATGCTTTACACAGGCTAGCTTTTTTTCTGAAGCTATAATAAAATTGCTTAACATGGTGGGTCCTGGTTAGGTAGCCAGGTAATATATTTTTAATTTATTATGAAAAAATAAAAAGTGTCAGAGATCATTGCTTTCTATGTCAAACATTCATAGTTAAACAATGTCATTATCAGAATATTTTATATTGTTTGCAATACATGTAAGGCACACCCTTCAAACCAAGTTTAAAAGAAAGAAAACATATCTTCTTTTATCTATAGTCCCAAATGAAGAAAAATCTCAATGTAACAAAGGGAATTAATTTAAGCTATCATTTTTCCTTCCCAAACCACAGAAAATTTTATTTGCTGAATGGCTAAAATATTATTTAATTATTACACTGATGAAGTTTGATGTTTTCTAACTTATAAAAATTTAAAAAATGAGTGTTTTAGACATGTATAAATTCCAATCAAATGCTTCTAATATCATCTGTATTTAAAGACATTTCTTTCCCTTTTTTGCAATTATCTGCATAATAGAAGTACTTGAACACATACACAATATTGATGTATTTCAAGAGTATAAGTAATGTCTGTGGAGTTTTTAATCTGCTTGAAATTATCTTTGGCAAAAATGATATGAGAACTATTATCATAATGAGTGGGGGAGTTCTAAGAAAGTAGATGTTGGGAAATTCTTAATCTAATCTCAACTTTTAGATTGTTAGACTTGTATCTTCAAAGAACACGCTTTGTATATCAACGTGCTTCAAAGAACATGTTAACATTTCATAACGTGTTCTCAAAGATAGTAGCAGGCTTAGATATATGCAGCCTAAAGATGGAAGAGATCTTAATAGTGTGGTCCAGAGTTTCAGTAAGGAAGGAAAAGCAGCAGAAGTCCAGAAATAGAAAAGTGCACAAATGTAGTATGTACATTAAGAATATGAAAAGAGAGAAGAAAAGGAGGAGGAGGAAGGGAGAGAGAGAGGGAGGGAGGGAAAAAGGGAAGGAGGGAGAAAGAGAGAGAGAGATTTTTCAAATAAAAATTAATAACTTTCTTCAGATTAAGTAGTTTGAATTTGAAATTAACCCTTTCTATACTACGATTAGTGAACAGAGAATATTCTGTTTCTTTATGGGACGCAGGCACAGTCACTTCAATTCTTGCTTTTACTTCTTCAGAAGAGAGCGACGGGGAAAAGAGATTTTTTAAAAACCCACAAGTTAGACTTTAAAAACCCACCGCAGAAGAAAAATTACTGCAGAAAACAGGAGAAAATGTCACACACAAATTTTTCTAGGGGAACTTGGACCTATTGAAACAAACACCCAAGAACAAATGCAAATGGTAAAAGAAAAGGTAATTTGGCAAAAATATAAAATGAGCATACTTAGAACTCAGAAGAATTGAGTATTACAAGAAAAATTATTCCAAAAATTAAAACACATTCAAATAGCAAAAAGTAGAATAAGTACAGAGACAAGGTGAGGTAAAATACACAAAATAAAAGAAAATGAAATCAAAGATTTTGATGAGAATACTGCATTTTATCAAAATGGCAATATGAACACAAATATTCGTCCTACTCTCCTGTCATATTTCCATCAAAGCAACAAAAAACCAATATCTATGTGAAGAATATTCCAGGATGTTTTGGTTTGTTGTTGCTGTTGTTTTCATTTCCACTGAGGGGAAAAAAAGCATGTTAAGAATCTTGACTCATTCAATGAATGATCATTTCTAAACCACCACATGGATGAAAATAGACCCCATAAAGTCATTTAATTTTCTAGAGGTAGAAAATACTAGAGAAAATAATGACTACTTATGGTTTAAAATTTAGCATAAAATAAAATCACAGAAATATTAAATACTTCATTCATCTTAAAAAATATGAATGGGTTATATTTTCCCATTAGTGAATAGAGCTTATGAGGCTGAGTTAAAAGAGAAAGAGAAATCTATCAATACACTATTCACGAGAGACAAAACTAAGAAAACAATGAAGCTTGAAATGAAGGACGCAAGCGTATACTCATGAAATGTTATAAAATAAAATTTCAATGTTTAGAAAACAAAAGATATTATAGGAACAAGCATTAAATGGTAGCCCAAATATTTCTATTTTTCACCAGAATTTTTTCATCCACATAGGAACTCAGCTTGACCACATTTCCAATCCTCCTTTACAGTTATGGGTGCTTAAAGAATACTAACAGTAAATCCACCACTTCCAGACCTGGTCCTTTGCTGTTCTTCTGTACAACTTTCATCCCCTTTCCTTTCCCATTAGCTGAATGGAGAGTGCTCTGAGACACTAATAAAAGATGGAATCATAAGATCGGAGAAATAGGAGTCCCTAAATGACCATGGTGTTCGTTGCCTTACAGAGAACACACTCAATGAACTGTGATATGATCAAAAAATAAACTTGTGTTAAGATACAGAATATGAAATTCATGTAGTATGGTGCCTAGTGCTACCCTAGAAGTACTCTATCTTGGTAAGATATATTTTATATGAGAAAACATAATAATGCCTGATTACCTAAAGTACATAAAGCAAAAATGGTCAGAAATACAAGAATAAGTTTGAAAATCCATAATATATTGACAAGCATACAGACAAATTTAAATTGACAGATTGACAAAGTAGGAACATGAGGATTTAAAGAACACAATGATATAAACACAATGGTCTACACATATCATAAACAAGAATATTTGAAATATTTAAAAATATTAACTGTAGCTTAAGCCACGAAGACAATATCAATGTTTCCACGAAAGCCACACCTCTTAACTACAACTTTCTATAATTAGAAATTAAAAGCAAATGGTATAGCTGAAAAGAATCTATTCCCTTGGAAGTAATAACATATAAACAGACATTTTCTAAATATTCTAAAGAATATTTTGGTAAAAAGGAATATTTTGGTAAAAAAGACATTAAAACTAGAATTACAAACTCTTAAAATTGAACATTAATTTACCAAATATGGGCACGTGGTGAAAATGCTAAGATCAAAATACAAACTAGTAAAAAAAATTATTAACTGAGGTACATTCATTTATGAAAGCCAATAGATATGAGAAAATAACGAAAGACATGTAAAATGCTCATCATTGGTAAAGTCGAAAAAGAAAATTGAAATAAAATGAGACAGAAAAATATTCAAAGACCTGACAGATGAAAACTCCCCCGAAATAGAGAAAAACCTGAATTTACAAGTAGATAAGATGTAAGTGTTCTAAAAAAATTGCCACAGAATTAAAATCCTAAAATATGATCTTGCAGCATTACCAGAACTTACGGACAAAGAGAAAAGTCCTATGGACCTCAAGGTAGAAATATGAAGTCACTTATTAGAGCAAAAACAGACTGGCTGCAGACTTCTTTATATAAATATTCTGATGCAAGAAATGATGGAGAAAGTCTAGGGTACTGGTAGAAATGAAGCATTACCCAAGCACTTTGTAACTAATCAAGGGTATGTTCGCACACAAAGGCACCCAAAAAGATTGCCTTGAGCAGTGTGAGTCTCATAGTACATTTGATTCCAACCAATCAATAATCAAAATAGTTTAAAAAAAATCTCCAGGTGAGAAAGTTGTTACATAAAATGAGAGACACTCCTTAAGCTAAAAGTCACTGAGAATTAGAGTGATAGGAGAAAATGTAAATATTGTCAACCTGTGAGATAAAAATATGATGAATAAATCTATATGTAGTTTATGACACTGTGAAAAGAGGGGTGCGATTTGTTTCGTATTTTATAACGGGAGTAAATTCTGCTTAAGTTGATGAAGTAAGTGTTAAAATGTACAAGGATAACTGTAAAAATAATGAATTCCCATAGAGGGAACATTTTAAAAAATAAAAAACACAAAATGATAAGCAAAATTTGATTAAGGCCACAATACAAAACAAATTAAAAAAAAAAAAAAAAAAAAAACCCTGCTCATAGGCATTTGTTTATTTGTTTTGCTATAGAAGGTATACCTTATAACATCAAACTTACTAGATTTACTTCCTAAAATGCTTTCTCCTACCACACATTAAACTGGTAGAGAATTTGTTAAAAGGATTTGTTTGCATTACAAATTATTTAGCAAGGGTTAACTCTGTCATTCTAAAATTCACCTTGATTTCTCAGAAATTATCTTCATACTTTGGATACTTTGCATACTTTGGAATCATTGCAAAGAGAGAAAAATCTCACCTCCAGATTGATTTCATGTAAGTTGTAAATTTTGATAATATGAGTTTCATCTCAGGTAGCCTTTGGGAAACTTCATACTGTGTATCCCAACAGAATCTGTTTGTATTTTAATGTGTAAGTTCTCACCACTACCTAAGTAATAATAATTTTCATTAATTTTAAGAGCATGACCATGAGTTCCCTTATTAATTTTTTTATTTTATAAACTCAATTCAATTCACCAATTTTCCTTAATGCTGTTGCCTCATTAGACACTCTTCTTCTTTTGGTTGCTCTATGCCAGAGCTTCTCCAAGAACTGTCCCTAACTTGTGCCAGGCACCTGGTAGGAACTCATAACTGTTTGCTGATGAATTACTAAATCAAACATGACTTCATAGTTTACATCTTATTTAAGCTGAACAATGACTGTTTAAATCAAACACTAATACACTAATACAAACCTAATGGAAACCCAAATATGCAGCATCAGATATTTATTTTAAATTAGAAATATACCACACTTTAGGTGATAAACATGTTCCTGAAAAAAATATAAATTTTTCTGTTAGATTAAATGAAATGTACCAACATTTTCAGTCTATAATTTGATCCCATCTGTTTCTGTCAATCTATTCATTTATATTCTATACATATCTTAGGGTCTCTATCAAATGTTACTTCAATAGAAATTTATTCTGTAAAATATTTTGCCTTCCAGATTTTCATAATTCCATCGTTGCCACTATCCTTGCCTTTACCAATTCTTGTTCCAGAACGCTATCATTCTTGTTTTCTCCATCCCCTTTTCCACGGTATATGGTCATTTATGTTTCCATTGTCCTTCAAATGTTCAGAATCATCAGAATATTCTACCCCCTATTTACTGATGCCAAAGTTTGCCACCATTATGTCTTTGGACTCCCTTCCTTTTAATAACTGAATATTTAATAACTTTAATATCTTGACTGTATCATGTTTCTCAACAACTCCAAAGCCAGTAAACATTAACATTATCGGGATTTTCCATTTAAACTGGAGAAATTGCAATCTACTCTCACTTGACTAAATCTTGAGTAATGTGGCTCCTCACCTTTTTACTTAAAAAAAATTACATCCCTGTACCAAATATATGATCTTTACTGTGTAGCTCCCGGTGAGTCTTGCATGGATAGTTGTCTACGGTGAAAATTTAAACGCTGTTTATGTTAGCTCCATGTACTCAGAAACTCAACAATAAAAGGGATTGAGTGATTTTATAGAATGATTATTTTACAAATTTTGAAGAATTGTATTTGACGTTACACATACACAGACATATACATGTGTACATAGGCACACTTCCCTTGACATTTCCTGAAACTCCAGTCTTTTTCTGGTCTGTTTTCATATCTCACTTATATATTTCTTCCATTTCTGAGTGTACATTCTCCATCATTATGTATTATACAATTTTAAAAAACAGTTTAAAAATTGGTTGTATTTTTGTTTGGGGTAGTATTCTTTTTTTTTTTTTTTTTTAATTTGATCCCTAGTAACACATACAGATTTTTGAAAATAGTAACTATTATGTGCTTCTTTGTAACCCTCACAATACTTTATCTATCTCTGAGTTAGTGAAAAATAAATTGAGTTGATGGAGTTTGAAAATTAAAAGGCATATATTAAGTCCCATGAAAGTGAGGCATGTGAACTGGAAGTGGTCCACAGTAAATAATCATCAGAGTTTTAAGGAAGACAGACATTTGCAAGTGGAGTGTTGAAAGAAAATAGTATACCCGGGTCTCCAAATTGACACAAGACTAGAAATCAGTCTTATTGATTTCCATGCTAAAAAGATAAAAAATAAAAAATAAATTATCATAATTTTGGTGGAAAAAACATGGTTTGAAGAGGATACAAACTATATTTATTTACTTTAGAATATATCATCTCTTATTTCAGCCAACTAAATTTGAAGTTAACTTATGGATTGATATTTCTTTGTTTCCGCATAGCTATACTTATATAACTTAGCATTTTACTAATTTAGTTTTCAAGGTTGAACCTGAATCCTTTAAATCTTTGAGAAACTAGGTGTTAATATTTGAAATTAAGTTAACAAAACCAGATGACTTAAGAATGTATTATTCTATGAGAAAATTATAGGTTGTCCTCTAGAAATTTCCTTAGCTAGGTAGACAGCTAACAGACAGGTGAAAAAAAAATCATGGAAGTCCCAAAGTGACCTTCAATTAAGAAAAACAATCGACTGATGTTTCTCTATTTGATGCCAGGAATCTCTGTGCAGTGTTTCTGGGGTTTTTCTTTCAATCAGCCCAACATGAGGCTCTTTCTCAAGCTGTGATTTTGTAAATCTTTTTTTAGTACCTATTGGGGCATCCTGTGAATTGTGGTCTCTTCGTATCTGCATCATGGGGAAATGCACACAGAGCAGAAAGGATTGGACAATTTCACATCTCAAAATAGTCCCCAGCCCACCCCCCTTCCAATTTAGAAAATAAAATTAGCTGTGAGTTTTTTTTCCTGGGGAACCACATATTTTGAAAACATCAGAGTTTTCAAGTTCTCAAGCAGAGTAATTCTTTTGTTTTCTCTGTCACTAATAAGCCATTTCCTTTTGTGAACTCAAAAGAAGCTAAATCTTCCCTCGTACCTTTGCTGTTTTCTGTTTTTCCAACTTCAGTTTGATCTGTAATAAAACAACAGAATATCTGTGCCCCTCTCTCTTTAATCCTACATGGCCTGACTAAATAAGCCAGTTCTTTTGTTGGGGCTTAATAAACTTATCCTGCATTTTTTATATCATTGTAATAATATTATATGGCAGGCAAAAATATAATGATAAATGATAATTTGCCAAAAAGATTAAAAAAACACTGAGGTGTTACCTATCAAAAGTTCTCCTTCTGTCTGTGATGCAGCACAGATTGTGATCGTGACAGTAAATCTGGTGCTATTGTTAATGCCATGGCACTTGGGTTTTTGGCTTGCTTTAGTCCAATCTGTGACATGCTTGTGAATATCTTTCTTCTGTTCTGTCTGTATGGCATATGGATTTCTGGGATACAACGTCAGACCTATCCACATAACAAGTGTTCAGAGCACCTTATCATTTTAAAAAGCCAATTACTCAAAAAGACAAATGTGAAATGTTTCACATTTAATGATGAGCAAATCTGCAAAACAAATGCAATTTTGCTCGTTCTAAAAAGTTTAGTTTAACTGTAAATATTGCAATGGAGTCTTGCATGACACACACCACTGATAGGAAAAAGCTCATTTCATACATATTGTATATCATCACTGTCAATTACATCTGCACAGGATTTAAAACGAGGATGGTATAAGTAATTAGAAATAAAGCAAATAGAATATTCTAAACTACAAGGCTCTGAAATCACTGTAAAAATGTCACTGCTAACATTGAACACTCTAAAAAAATATTTTGAAAGTCTCACCCAAAAAACTGAAAACTGCATATGTCTACAGAGGTAAAGGTCACTCATGAAACACTCAACAACAAAAAATACCAATTCATTTTTTAGAAATATTTGTCAATATGTAAAGAATGTTTTGTACATAAGTTCTCAGTTACTGTTGAATCAGTGGCTGTATGTAATATTCCCACATGGAATGATGTCCTTTCAAATACTTTAAAACAAAGGTTTAGTGAAAAATTTTATGGTGACATCTTGAGTGCTGAGATTTATGCATTGGAAGTGCAGCTAACAAAATACAATAACATTGGTTTTGCAACTAATATATTCAAATTTTTCTATCTACTTATGATAGAGATAATAAGCAATTCATAACTATTCATTTCTACCTTCCTTTACCCTACTTCACCCAAACAAAACAAACATAAAACCAAAAAGAAATAATCAATCCTGCTCTTCAGCATATCCTATGTAGGTTATATAAATAGTTATCACATTTATATGTCTTTACTCTTTTTTTTTTTTGTCTACACATTCTTTAAATCTTATTTTAAACTATGAACGCTGGTAACAGAATATTATATGACATGAGAAATGGAATGCACCTGGTGCTGGTGATTTCAGAAGAAACTAATCTTGCTATGTATAACAGCATTTAGCAGGTGGAATGGTTTTACCAGGCTTGGAATGTGGAGATATAAAAACCGAGTTCTCAGACTTTCATTCTACATTGAAAGCTACTCAAAAATCAAAAAGTCTCCAATCAGCTGTTGCAAAATATACACAGAAAAGTCTACTCAACTCCTCTATATGGGGAGAACTGAGACTAAACAATACCCTGCAATTTTCTCTACTGTATGTCATCTTAACTATTTGTTATGCAGCATAAAATCTACATAAGAAGGGCTGAACACCCTATCCATACATTAAACGTAGACAATAAGCATACTCGACTGTACTTCCTAAAGGTAATTACCGAAATAAAGGCCTCCCTTAGTAGTTATCTGTATGTCTATTATAGGTTCATTTCAATTATGCATGTGCAACCTACCTTGAAGTGAATGGATAAGAGGATTAGCATGGCACTTGAATATTTTGATGTGATAGCTCATAATTCACCAGGTGATCTCAGAGCACTTAATTACAAAAAATATAAGTTATACCTCAAAACTTTGGTAAAAAGATACAGGGTCTCAGTAAACAAACAACTAGATAACTATTCTTTCTTGCCTCTTTAAAGTAAATGAATTTTATCCTATTTGCAAATAAAGTAATTTGAGGTACAAACTCCTCCTGAAGAGCCACCACCTAAAAGCTCTATCATTCACTTTAAACAAATTGATTGTATTTTTTCCTTGCACTGAGACTAAACTCCTTGAAATATGATAAAATATGTAAGCCATCCAAATTTCTATTGTAATATTTAATTTCTGACAGTTGAGACTTTAAAAAATTTAACATTGAAATCCTTAAACTCATCTCACTCTTTATATTAATGGCTTGCAAAGATGTATTTACACAGAAGAAAATGATGATACTAATAGAGCTTTGTCAAAAAACAACCAGTTCACAGAACCACCTAGTGATAAGAACTAGATTTGGGTGTGTGCCGATGTGACTTTGAGGATCAGATCACTCTTGCCTGGAGTGAAGTTGCAACAGATATTTGTTGACCGATCTGTTGCTTATTTTTATAATTCTACTAGTTTATAATCACATTTCAAGATCATATTTTGAAGGTGGAAGGAGACTTAAAGATCATCTTTCCACCAATGTCCTTATTTGATGGAGGCAAAGATTTAGATTCAGAAGACTTTAGAGGCTTTCCAGAGGACACATTCCTAGAAAAGCCCTAGACAGACCCAGAGTCAGATGGTCTGGGTTGGAGTTCTGTTGCCTAACTTACTCTGTGAGTGACTCTAGGAAGTCTCTTAACCTTTTTAAGAGGCCTTTTTCCCAGCTGTAAAAATCTGGTGGCACCTATTTCACAGAGATACTATGAATGAACTAATACATGGGAAAACCTTGTAAACCATAATGCTCATAATGCTCTCCACAGATACATTACAGGGCCCTTTTCCAACTCATCAGCTACTTAGGTCCTTGTTTCTTTATCATTATCATTATTATTATCATTTTGCTTTGCTCATCTTATGGAACATAAAACATTAAACAACAAAGGAAGCATCGGGGGATAAACTTCCAGCATTTATAGATAGAAGCAAAGCTGCCAAGAAGGACATTTTCTTTCATCTCAGTCTCTTTGGGCCTATGTGAAATGGTTTACTTACAGCTTGTACCCATCTTCTTCTAAAGAAAAAATGTCTAAAAGGATGAAAAAAACAAACAAACCAATAATTGTATGAGGGATAATTACAACAGCTGCAAGTCTGCATAGTCAGCCTCCATATAATATTATTATGTGAAATGTTATCTGGGCAGTACCTGAGTCCATAAAGTGTCAGGTGGCCATTTGGCAAGACAAAAAGAAAGGAATCAGATCAACATTTTATAAGTGGTTTGCATTTTTTTTTTGCACCTGTTATTCCACAATTTCTTTCAGTTATATTTCAAAACACTACAGTTGGGATCGCCTTGCCAACCTGAGATGGCATAAGCCTGGATAACAGAACAAAATGTGAGAAGGTCCTTCTGTCTTTAACGCCTGTTCACCAGTGAATCAGCCTCCAATTAATCTGTTTCTTCAGTAGGAGTTTAATAAAAGTCAAGCACACACATGTTCAGGCTTGTTTAGTATTGAAGCTGTGTTAACGTTATCTGTCTAGCCAGGTCAAAAATCCTGTGTAATTAGATGCCAGAAACCATTTTTTAAAAATTAGAATTTTTTCATTTATTATAAACAATTGATTATTTGAGATAGGGAAGTTTAAATCTAAAATGAAAGTGCAATGAGAGGGATGCTTCTCATTAAACACTGCAAGGGAAAGAAAGTTTGTTTCATGGCCAAACTGCACATAAAACTCAATATATTAGGTTTGTTATTTTCTATTTGTTTATGAACCAGAAAATTCAGGATCATTCGGCAACTCTTATTTCCATTCCACTGTGTGGGTGATGATCAGAGTCGGTCGTTTACATTCAATCATATACAGCATTATGCTTGGAGGAAGCTCTTAACCCAGTCATCTGTGCCTATGAACTGAGTGTGCCTCAGTGTTTTCTGGAGGAAATCAACAATGCTGCAGATGGAAATACAGGTTTGCATTCATGACAAGTAGAGTTAGCAACTACAAAAGCTTAGAGCTGAAAGCTTCTAAAACCCCAGCCAGGCTGCTGAGTTTAAGAAATGGTAGATGCTACAAAATTCTAGGAAAGTTTAATTCTCTTAGACTTTATGGTAAATAATTGACATTTAACCCATAACTGAGGTGATACATTAACTTTGAATAAATCACAAAACAGAACTGCCTTCACCAGCACCTCTGGAGTCCACCTTGGAGTCTAACTGCTTAGACTGAGGAGTGTGAAATCTGATTCTTGCTCTTACGTTTGCAAAGTGGGAAGATGAAGTAAAGATGACTCATAATTACAGGACTTTTATACAATTGTGAAACTTTTAGAAAGCAGATTATTTAAGAGATCACCAGTGAACGCAGAAAGAAGACATTTCAAGGCAAAGAGGAGTTACTGATGAGAGTCTACACTTAGGTTACAGATTTCAACCAGTTACTCAGAAAAATAATTTCTTGCTTTTCTGAGAATTGTTATACAGTGTAATCAATTCATTGAAGATATGAATCTATATATATACATTTCACATAATTGCAGAGGAATACTCAAAATATTCTACATGAAGATGAAACATTGTGAGATAGACCCGCATATTAGAGACATTTCAAATCAGTGGAAATTAATGATGGTGATGACATCCAGCACCATACCAGGTATAATACACTGCAGAGCTCAGTTTTTCTTAGAGTACTTGGTTTTGTCACCTTAAATGTTGGGTTTTGTTAAATTGCTATTTATGAAAAAAGTTAAGCAAAGATGAGAAGACTGCAAGTAAAAATGCTAGGGTTATATTTTATTTTCTATTTTTTTTTGCCAACAATCAAAATACATAGTTGTAAGATACTTGTACTTTAACATAGTAATTGCTTCCATAGCAGTATCTGTAAGATATCAACTTTATATTCTCTTCCTTTAGAATGTCTGACATTTAGCAATTTTTAATAAGCAATTTAAAAAATTATATTAAAAATGTTCCACACAAAACAAATGATCATAACCGTAAGTACTATTCACACATTTATATAACAGTAAGGTTGAATACATACATACATATATATATATATATATAATATACATACATATATATATGTATGTATATAATATATATATATGTATATTTATAGAGAGAGAGAGAGAGGAGAGAGAAAGAGAGAGAGACAGAATATTTGCCATTATCCATATTTGTCTTTCTTGTCATTCTTATCATTATTGTCCACATAAATCAGTGATGTTCATAACTACTTCATTCATGGAGATGAAATAATCATCCAAACCATGTTTAGGGATTAACGTCTTATGACTCCAGTTGTAGTCCCTTGCCAAGAGTCTGATCTACTTCCTTCTGCACATAGGTTGCACTTGAGCTGACAAAGAGGGGTCTGTTGACTTTTTTCTCTTTGTAGCACTAAAAAATTAGGAAATAAGGTGCAGGAGAATAATTCTATTTTCAAAAAGAAATGTCAATGACTTGACTTTTCAGGGATTCTTCCTCTTCTTCCATCTCTAACTTTAGATAAGTCATTGCCTCACTATACATCTTGTCTTTATCGTTGCATGTTATACATTTGAGATAATTCACATAAATAATCTTAATAGCTTCAAAGAGCTATATACATATTACTACAATCACAGTTGTTAAATACACTCCACTGTGCTCCTGGGAAAGGTCCTGGGTATTGATATGCTTCATCGCCTTGACTGAATATGCTTGAGCCATTTGGACCTTGATGTTCATCTAGATGAGCAACAGACATCCCAATGTGTAGTTATTTTCTAGGACAGTTTTCCTTAGCACGAAGTTCATGAAACCATTCAGGAAGCTGGAGATGCCAGTTTATGTTTAAAAAGATTACTTAAATCCATTTTTCTCTGGAATCTTTATATGGTGCTTACTTCAAAAAGTACACAGTAAGCTCCTTATTATTGAATCAAACTCTTTACTTGATCTGTCATAGCATCATTAAATTGTTACATTAGTCTTTGGGGACTACTTGATTGGGGAACTTGCTGCTTATTAAAACCTATTAGAGGGTATGGTTACCAATACAGGTGATGCTGTATTCCTGAGCCAATTGGCCATCAGTTTACCCTCTTTGGTATATTATTGAAAATGTAGTTATGGCATGTTATGGTTTCCTTCATAAAATTCTGATGATTTTACTAATAATGTTTTTACTGTGTTTAAATGGAAGAATTTTCTGATAGTACAGAAGCAATGATAATATAAATGTTTAATTTCTTTCTCTTGCTCCCAAACACAGCAGAGTAAAATAGACTCAGCAAAATAAACTAAAAACACAGCATCCTTTAACCTCATTTTTGATTAGAACATCAGCAAGGTATCTTGATTTGTGATAAAAATTTTAAGAGACAAATTTTCTCAGAAGCTGACAGTGTCTAGGGTGTAGTGATGAAGACCAATGGTTCCACAATATCAGTTAATGCAATATGAATGAAGTACCTGTGTTTCCTGGAATTTTTGAGTTCTGGTTCTGATTTTGACTAGCATTATCTTCACCTGCCAGTACACCTCACTGATACACCCTGCACACCAGGACCAACTCACCTTGTTTTTGCTTGCCAAAACCATCAATGGCATCTCACTGTTCATAGATAAACATGAAACGTTTAGTATAGGCGACGGTGATCTGTATTACATTTCTGTCTGCCTCACAGACCTTATGCCTTAACACACTCTGTCTTTCTTATTCCATTCTTTCCAGACCTCCTCTAGATCTTCAAGTAGGCCATGCTTTCTCCTGCCACAGGGCCATTGAATGAGATACTCTTTCTATATGTAACCCTTTTAGATTCCCTCTTCACTCGTGCATGCTTACTCTTTCTCCTGTTCTTAAAAGTCTCTTTCTTAGAAGAACCCTCCTTCACCCTCCAGACTAGATACTGCTGAAGACAGCCTTTAATTATGTTCACCAATTAGGATCACTAATTATGTTCCTTTGCTTTTTAAACAGCAAGAACATCTTCTATAGGTAACTATGGGTGTGTTCCCATTGTACTCTGCATGCTTCTTGAATAGCTCTCTGCAAATGTGTGAATATTTAATTATTTGCTTAGTATCCTTCTTTTGATTTAGACCACAAACACCATAAAGTCATGGACTCTGTTTTAGTCACAAGTGAATTCTTAATTCTAGGTCAAAAATATAAGAGGGGCTGGAAAATATGTATTAATTGAGACACCTCTTATTCTCACTTGGAATCTCTCTCACCTCCTTTGTTGTTTAATACTTACTCAATTATTTAAAGTCAAGCTGAAATGCTCCCCTCCTCCCAATCTGATTTAATCCCTCTTCGATATTCTTACGTAGTAATAACCATTCCTCAATAAATTTTAAGCTCCTTTAATGTAAACTACTATTCATTTTTTTCAATTATATTATTCAAATTACATAGCCTATGTGCTTTGAATTTTTATTATTTATGTGTGGTTTTGTTACCAAATATAGTAGTACGTGATCCAGAAAGACAGTGTCTTTCAGGCAAAAGACACTGTCTTTTCTTGCTCCCTGCCTTCTTTACCGTATCCTCTCTGCAATCCTTCTTGCTCCCTGCCTTCTTTGCCATATCCTATCAGAATTGCTCCTTTGCCTTCTTCACCATACCCACAGTGAATGGTAAATTTTAACCACTTTCAATATTTTTTCTTGAAAATATCATACAGGCTAGAGTCCTGGAATCTTTTGTCTCCTCCTTGTCACAACGCTTAGCAAGATAATCAGCTGATCAATAAACTGTCTCATTGCTCTCTGAAAATTCATTTTATTACGTGACCTAGGATTTCTCCAGCCTTAACTCTAACAAGCACTTCAAAATGTGAAATACAATTCACATTGAAGTGTATGGAATGATTCTTTACACTTTATCATAAGTCCTCAACTAGGAGAAAAAAAAAAGACTATTCCTGAAACATGACTTCTATAACCTGGGAAACTCTTCATATTTTTGTTTCTGTTGTTTTCAGTAGGTAGAAGACACTACTAGTCATTGAAGTGGCCATTTGGAATATGAGAGGTTGACAGACTTTCTCTTTATCATTATCTCTATTAAAAGAACCCTCTAGGTTGGTGACTTACAGAGGGTATAAGTCATCTGTAATAGAGTCAAGGTCTCTTGGAAACCATGCTTGCACTTTGGACAATTATTCTCACCATGGTCTAATTACTTTCTCATATGTCCACAACTGCAGTATAGAATCTGTGTTTTTGCAGTCTTAATTTTTAAAAAACTTTTCCACAAGGAAGAGAGCCACTTGTGTTCTTGTCTTGGCTATCACTAGCTCTTGAGTCATCTTGGACATCACCCCATGCTTCACAGACCAGCACATTTATGGCTGCTTTCTTCACTAAGAGTCTATTAGTTTATACAGAATGGTAATAAGGTTGTAGCTTAGAGTTGTAGGGAAATTAAGTGCATGTCCCATTGGATTAGCAAAGAAGTCCATTTGGAAAGCTCTAATTAAGTTGTCATTGTATGTATTGTGGGCTTATTTAGTGATCGCTGTTGTATAAACATCAACAATTAATAGGCCTTGAGAAAAGGGTGGAGTTTTTAGAAAAACACTTGTTAATTTATGCTGTCTTCCTAAACTACAGAAGCAGGTTGGACATGGCCCTGTTGGGTTCCATCCTCCAGCTCATAAGAATGCCAATACTGACAAAGATTTACTGAAAAGTAATGCCTGCTGAGTGGACATTTTCAATAGATAGTTCTTCCTACAGTTAGACTGGTTATATGGTAATAGCAATTTGAAGTGTCTCTTTCTGTTTTAATTACATTCCAACTGAGAAGACAGTCCTGTGAAAGACACCTCCATTAATGGCCTTCCTCCAAATTTCAGTTGGTATTTCTTAAGTACCAATTAAGTAATAACGTAAGATTTCTTGTAAATTATCTAGAGAGATTTTCTAAAAGATAAATTATGAATAACCTGCATTCTTCTTAGAAATGTTAATAATGATATCTACCTAGAGAAAATTATTATTGGTAATATAATATCTAGCACTTAATGCATAAAAAGCAATATTAACAATGGTAGTCCCTAGATTACAAAATGTATAATAATCTAAATCTTATAATTTAGGCAAAAGACAGAGGAGGATAGCTTTGCTGTGTAGATCTTCTGAGCTCTCTAGGTTTAACTTTATTTTTCTTCAATTTCAGCAATCCAAAACTAAAAACAGGACAGAAACCTTTAGAATAAAACCTTTTAAATCATCTTGTTGTAAAAAAAGGTTTTTTTTTTTTTGTTTTTGTTTTTACAAAAAGAGGGGGAAAAGCTAAGATATGTCTGAAAAACAACCTTCTTTCTCCTTCTTCTCATTTACACATACTTAACATACACTCTGTATTTTTAAGCCTATGAGATTTTTTATCTACCAAGATTTCTGTCTTGAGACACATATCTACAATGAGTTAGTTTGAAAAAGAATTTCTCACTACTGAAAAATCCTCCAAAGATAATGACTTTTGTTGAAAACTAGACCAGTCATCCAGAGGTCAAGATTGTATCATGGAGACATATGTGCTGCATAGAATTTTTTCTATACTCCCAAAAAACCAAATCAACGAAAAACTCTCAGCACATTCATTAGTTTTCTATTCATGTTTCTTTAATACCTCAACCATCTCTACTTCGCTTGCTGATTTCATAGCATTCCTTCAAGCTGCTAAAACAGCTCCACTCATCCAAACCTATCCAAAATAAATCTCATTTGTCTTCTGTGAGTATTGTATGTGTGTAAGTGTTACTGTGAGCTAAGGTATATATTGTGGAGATACACTTATTAGTTAAACATGACACTCATATAGGTAGGATTTAATAATTTTATGTTGAGGATTTTAAATCTACAATATATCTGTTGATAAAATATATGTCATTCAGAAGATATAATTTTAATACATATTTTTAAAAAATATATTTCTGAAAGTTGATGATGTGGATCAAATGACAAAAGACTTGGCAAGATAGTAATATTTCTTTTTAAAACATTTTATATTATATACTTATTTATATTTAACATTTCTTTAAAATTATTGGAAAATGGCAGCTTCATAAAAATCCATGCCATTGCAGAGAATAAAAGTAGTAAGTAGTTGGAAAAGTATAACAGGGAGGGACTGTAAGTACATTTCCTGTGTGTTCTCACAAGAACTGCATCACTTAATGGATTGGAGTTACTTTGGAAACTGACCATTCAGAGCATGATAAGTTTCTGTGGGCCCCTGTTACCTAATTCATTCCTGTCACCATTTTTTTTTTTTCAAAGCCAATGGACGTCTAATTTCCCCTCAGGAATCTCTTGGATAACCTATGTGTTGGTTTCTAATAATACGTTCTTTTTTGTGACCTGAAGTACCACAAGAATAACCTTTCCCAGGTTCCAATGACAACATGATAAATGTCTTGAAATCTGTAGTAATTATTTCTGAAATGTGAATTAAGGCAATGTTTGCTCATGATTTCCCTTAAAAAGAAAAAGGAAATATACGATTTCAGTTTACCACTGTGCTAGGAAAACCCTTGGGTCTTCTTCAGCTGTTCCAAATCTTCCTTCCCAGGGAAAGGAGTATCCTGCTTTGCAAGTGATGGTGGGAAGGAAATTCTGTAACCTCTGACAGCCACATAGTCGAGTGGTTCAGGGTCATGCGACTGTGCTCACAAGGTGGCAGGAAAGGAGACTGGTGGTAGTTATCATTTTCTCTTGTAACTTTATAATTAGGAGTTAATTGAGTTAAGTGCTTGCTTAATAACTGTCCTCCAGACTGAAGGCAGGCTCCCCAAAACCAAGAAAATAAAAACTTGTGCTGCATAGCATGTGTTGGTAGAAATCAGATCTTTCCTCACATAAAGACATAAATGTTTCTCTGTGGTTGCATGTAACAAAGGTATCACATGGATATGAATCAACAAGGGTAACATACTTCACTACAGTTATTATCCCAATTTATCCCAAGAAACTAGGTTTTATTCTGTAATCTGTGAGGAAATCTGCTGTTCTAGCCTTAAATCCTTTCCTCAGCCAGGTGATTATCAACTACATTTTTGTACAGGAGGGAATTAATGCCACATACTGCCTAAGCAGCTTTGAAGGCAAAAAAAAGGCCTGGACCTGTAATAACTTTTGTGCAGAGTATTGATTCAGAGAACGTGAGGGAGCTCACAGTCACAGGGGTTTCGGGGACTTTCTATGCCCTTCTTTACCTTTTATATTCTACTGCAATTCCACCTCCACTGTGAACTTTCACATTAACTCTCCACAGGAGACCCCAGGTAACTCTGTGCTGGTGTTACCACAAACTGGGTAAAACCCTAGGTAAAAAGCTGATCCCACAATGAAGTCTAATTTTCAAGCCAGCAACAATCAATACAGCTTTAAAATTTGATAACAAGGAACTTTGGCAGAAAATAATCAGGGCTGCTGTAAAAAGCGGAGGCAAATTTTCTCTGGAGTACCCAGATTGTTCCTTCCCTTTGGGTTGGTACTTTAGCAGGTGTATTTCTCTGTGCTTGCACATGGGTGTGTGTGTGTCCATGTGTTTTCTGAGGGTGTACTTGGAAATATCCATGGGGGGAATCTGCAAGCTTTTGTTGGAACTAGGAAGCACACTTGGCTAGGAGTTGGGGCGAAAGAGGGAGAAAATAAAGGGAGGGGGAAGCCAAGAGTAGGGTAGAGCATCTCCTGCTCCATGAATTTATTCAAAAGCATTTCAATCTGTGTGCACATCTTCATCACTTCAGTGATAATTAAATCTCAGCATCACAGGTGATGTCCTCTCACAGTCTCTTTCCCTGGTTCCCACTGGGCCAATGAAGCAGGCCTCCCCGTGAGGCCTGTTAGCACAGATCAGGTGGTAATGTGGAGGGACAGATGAGCTTTAGCTGACAGATGGCAAGATGACCTGGAAAACCTGCCCCCTTTTCTAGGATCAGGCAGCAGCTGACAGGTATTATTTCATAAAATAACGTCTAAAAGGAATCGCCAGGGTCTTCGCATTAATCTGAGGCTGCAACCAGCCATGTAACGTTTATGTCAGAACAAATCTGTCTCTATGCAGGAGAGGGAAAGTGGTTTTTGATGAAGTTGTTCATAAATTTTAATATAATATGCCTGATGGTGTCAGATATAGTCTCATATCTCTTTTATATTTAAAGGCTCTAGTGAAACATAGAAATATTCAATCTTCAACAAGCTACTTTTAAATAACTAAAAAGTTAACCAAGGATACCTTACTGCCTCTTTTTTTTTTTTTTTTCAATAAAGGACTAGTTCATCTGAATTCCCCGTTTTTAAATGAAAATTATTTCAATGCCATGAAAAGCTTTTTGCCTGGGGTATCAAACAAAAGGAGTAGGGCCGTTGCAAAGTTGCTTTTATGGAAAACTTGTTTTCTGGAAAGGAGGAAACTTGCCCAAACACACAAGTAAACAACAATGGCAGGAAGCCCCTGTCTTCTACATGCATAAATAATATTTCACGACTTCTGCTGAAAAAAAGATCAACTACTGACTGGTTGGCAGAGATAACCCTTTCATTAAATGAGCTCTCCAGGCACCTGACTTTTGAAGGTTTCAGCACAGATGAATATGTGGGAAATTCTACCACCTGGATGGTGTTTGGCTTTGTCTGCCCCATGTGGACTTCCCAAAAGAGGGATATAGAAAGGTACAACGTAAGCCTCTATTTGCATTTTCCTGTGAAATAGCAAACCCACTTTAGTCTTGTTCTAGATGTACAAACCAGTATATCAGCATCAAACTTCCGAACCTGCCAGGGGAAAATGCTGACATGTTTCTACTTATCCGACTGTTATGAAACATTTATTGTGATTGTGTTAAAGGAAGGAAGTTTTTCTCTTCCTAGACCTTGTGTGGTATAAGGTTGCTTCTTTCAGTATCTCTAAGAATAATCATAAAGCAAATTCATGAATGTAACAGACGCACAAGTCACCTGGAGAGGCAAGTATTACTGAGATGGATATATCGCCACACACCTCATAATCACATTTTCACCTGCCCATCTGGTACAGACCTGGGCTTAACAGTAAATTCACCAGGTACACTAGCAAGCCAGTTTTGTGTTTCAAAAACACATACTAAATACAATTTGTAAAGAGAAAAAGAATAATGTTTGAGTAAAATAAACAGAAAATAGAAACAAGATATTCCTTTTAAAAAATGAAATTATCAAGACATATGAGACAATTTCACAGTCCACCTAGATACTTTTAAGGACTACTTACACAGAAGCCCTCTAAACTACTAGTTTACCAAACTAAAAAAAAAAAATTAATTCTCCACTTGACATGTAATAAAATGAACTGGAGACTTGAAAGTATTCATACTGATGTTTATACTTCATTATAACATAGTTGAATTAATCCTTTAAAAAGATTTTCCAAAATGTCACTGGCCTTTGTGAAGATATTCTGATTGTTTCCACTGTACATTGGACATGCAATTAAATTACAAATTAATGGAATAAGTATGTAAGTTAGATATAATAATTACAGAAGTACTCTTGAAAAAACAATTAAGACCAATACTTGATGAGAAATTTAAAAAGTTAAGTGAAGAATCATTATAGCATTATACATACACAATAACTCCCTAAGCCTATTAATTAAATTTAAAACAAATACATATACATATTTACTTGGCAACATTCTCATGTAGGGCCGAAGCTTTTCTTTTTACGAAGGCCAGAGTCTGGGGGTTTGTGCTCTCTCTCTCCCACAAACTCATCTGTAGTGAGTGTACCATGTGTAATTTCTAGTTTTGATTTTGTTAGAGTGCAAATTCATTGATACATACAAAGTAAACCAAGTGCAGAATCCTTCTGGATTTTTAAGACTTTTTTTTTTTTTTTTTTTTTTTTTTTTACAGCTTTTCACAGTTGTAGTTGTCTTGCTCATATCTAATTTGGGAAAATTTATTTTAGCAACTTATTTATCAAGTCTTTCGAAGCATTCACCTTTGGTTTTCATACAAACAACAGCTTCTTTGAACACTGTATTTCATCAGTTCATGTAATATTGAGTTAAATGATGTGTTTGTATGTTAATTACAAATAACATGAATAATTTTGGAAACAAAAAGTTTTCTTTGTGAAAACCCACTTAACTGTCAGGTGCACAGTAATACAGACATACCAAAAAGTGGAATATTAGCAGTATTCAGGGCAGTGTTGATATGAGTTAATACATTGTAGAAAGAAAAGGGAAAGTATTAGGTAGTCTTTGAGGCATTTCAGTAGACCTGTTTAAGAGATCGTCTGAATAGCATTTGCTTGTGTGTGCATGTGCCTGCATGCGTGAGTGTGTGTGTATGTGTATTCTTTCACCTTCAGATAAGAACTCCGTGCTTTTCCTCCACTTTTTGTGATAAGGATCAGTAGTTGGTGTTTTTTTTTTTCTATTTTGGAAAAATTCGATACTGTGTTCTTTTTCATCCCTATGGCCTGTTTCATACCCGGTAATTAACAGTGGACTAGCTATATGTTTATAGGCAAGTTCTCTACCTGCTCTGTGTATCCGTTTCTTCATCTGTAAAATGCCAATCATAATAAAATGCCAATTTATTTTATGCATCTGTTGACAAATAATTGAAAAGAGTATAGAAGAGGGCCTGGCTCATAATGGGTGCCCAATAATTAGTATTTTTGTTATTAGCATTATTTCCAGCTAATCTTTATCCTTTTAAAGAATTCACTCATCAAAGATAAGATCTAATGACAAATACGAAGGAGATTCCTGAGTTGGGACTTTCACATTCAGTTTAATTTTCAAAATTGTTGTCACTTATTATCAGTGGTATCAGCGTATCAGATAAAAATTGCTTCCATTCAACATTCATCAATGTTCCTAAATTCCTTTCCTTTAGTTGATTCAATGAACTTCCACTATTACAAATATACAATCACTACGTTAATTCTTTTTCATCTTTTTTCCCTAGGGATTAATGATTTCTTTTTCAACTTTCATTTTAGCTTCAGGGGTACATGTGCAGGTTTGTTATACAGGTAAACTCGTGTCACCTGGGGTTTGTTGTAGAGATTATTTCATCATCCAGGTTCTAAGTCTAATACCCAATAGTTGGTTTTTCCTCCTTTCCCTCCTCCTAGCCTCTACCCTCAAGTAGGCCTTCGTGTCTGTTGTTCCTCTTTGAACCCATAAGTTCTCATCACTTAGCTCCCACTTAAAAGTGATAACACGCAGCATTTGGTTTTCTGTTCCTGAGTTAGTTTGCTAAGGATAATGGCCCCCAGCTCCATCCATGTTCCCACAAAAAAGAATGGGGAATGAATGTTTTGTTAACTCTCTGTGGTAAAATAATACACGGCAAAGTGGTGTGGTTGTTGTGCATGCTTGTACTCTGTTATGTATGTTTGTACTGTGAGCAGATAACCTTTACACAATTTTATAAGCTAAGCTGGCCATTTTGAACAAAGATAAATATGTGCACAAGTAGACACAATAGCATTGTATATGTACATGTGTATGCTATTGGCCCTTTATTATGCGAGTGAAAAAGGGTATTCTAACCTCAGTCTATTTCTCAAACATATTTTTGAGTTTTGCTTTACCTGAAGAGCCTAGTATTTATTTACATGTTATCTTCTCAACCCAGAGTCTTCAGGAGGCATTGATTTTTCTCCTTTTAATTCAAGACAAGTTGTGCTTTTTTTCCTTTCTTCCCCCCACTGGCATTTGCAAAAATTTTATTCCTTAACTACAAAACAAGCTCTAAATTAAAGAAAATTCTATTTTTTGATATAGGGCTCATTTTACTAACTCATAGTAGAAAACTGCATATTTGGCCATATCTATTTAGAATTGTAAGAGTTTTTTTCCTTGGAAAAACCCATGACCATTTTTCTGTCTAGTTTATTAACATCCCACCTGAGAATACACAAATAATCTATCAGCTTTATGTTGGTGGCTAAGTGGTCTCAGGTTATAATACACCTCAGATGGAATTCCTCTGTATTCCCTCCCTCAATTGGCAATATGAATTATATCATGTACGTTTTAAGAAAATGATTTTTTATGCTTGGCCATAAACTGGACTATGACAATGACTGGAGTTGAATATGAGAGTTAAGAAGTTCCAAGAAACAATGGAGAGGAAGTATTTATTTATGTGGTTCAGAACATTAACACTGCGTTCCACTGTCAAACAGGACTGCTAGATGGCTGAGATGGTCTTATGGTTCTGTCTCTTCTGGTTATCTTAATATTAATACACGTACGAATTGAAGAACCTAATCAATGTTTATCTAAGACATTTACAGTTTCTAAAGAAAAATTACTTTTGCTTGATTAGTTTGTTTCATCTAGTATGAACAAATGGCTTTAGTTTAGAACAATAGAGTTCTTCAAAGCCATTCTACTCGCTTGATGTCTGAGAGTTGGAAAGCTATATTATAAGCTAGATAATGGTTATGCTGAGTGTCCCATGATTTGGGAAAAGAAATTATTACTATAATTCCACCCTCCTTAGTACAGAAAAAAATATATGGAGATACATCTTGAATACATTCTGGTAATTTTAGTAATTGGTATGAACTTTGGTGAAATGCCTGCTGGTAGGAGTGTCCAGAAAAAAGCCTTTCCAATATCTGCAGGAAAAGTTCTCAAAACATATGCCTTCATTTGTAAGTTTAGCTATTATTCTGATAAAATAAAGTAAATTTTAACTTCAGCCCTCTAAATGTTGAGTAGTCCTGTGGTGAGAGTTACAGTCAAGTGACAGAAAACACTTCAGTTGACTTTCAGTTTAAGCTTTTCTACCCATCTATTGATCTTGTCTTCATGAGTTGTGCATAAAATCCAGTGTTCTCAATCATTGTAAATAACAGCAAGTGTCAACCCAAAGTGGTCCTAGATCAAGCTGACACTCTTCTACACTTTGTGTGGCTAGAATACATATGTTTGACTTCTGTGAGCTCTATTCCCTCACTGTGGTTTATATGAAAACCTACGATTGGTAGATTTCTGAAGCACTCATCAATTTTACATGGTGAATTTATGAGAAGCTTCTCTCCAGGTAAAATAAAATGGTAGCCTAGGGCTTCTATCAAGTGCTTGACAGTATTGACATTTGCAGAATGAAATAAAATCTCTTTTTCTATAAAGGAATGTCTTATTCTGTGTTCCAAAGTAAAGATATTAGGTGAAAGTTTTTTTTTTTTTTTTTTTTTTTCTTTTTCTCTGAACGCACTGAAGCTTTATTTTTCTTAATGGGATAAGCTGTACCCAGACAGATTAGGATTAATTTTTCTCGGAGGCAGAGGCAGAAATAGATGACCTTTCAAGGGGCCTTCATATCTTTGACTGTGAGTTTACTTACAAATACATCCAGATGATAGCACACAACAGAAGGACACTTCAAATACGGGTGATTCCTGAATGACGTCAAGAAAAGAGACAGCTATTTTGAATATCCACATCTCTTTTCAAATTTTACTTATGCAGGTGGGTTACATTCCCCTACTATGTACTTAGCAACAATTTTTTTTTAAAAACTCTAAAACACATAGGCCTTTTTGCCTGAGTTAAATTTGTTTCTTTAGCTGGTAAAGCTTTTCCTTTCCATATGGTCAGGATAGCTAATTTAGTTAGTCTCTGAGGTGGCCAACATTATAGTGTGGTATCATAGAATATAAAAATAAAAGAAGGTATGAAAACCTTATTCTAAAAATGAAATAAAAACAGATGGGACATACGTTTCTAACGTATTTAATTTGCATCGTCTTTTTCTCCTTTTAAAGTTCTTGTGGACCAATCTTGCAAAAAGGCAAAACAAACCCTAAACACTCCAGTTCCATGCCAGCAAGCTGCCAGGCTGATCTTTTTATCTCCATCAACTCCATGAAAAATCAACGAAAAGAAAAAAAAAATCAACAGACATACGTTTAAATGTCCTGAGATTTTTAAAATAAAATTTTTAAAATAAAATTCTTAAGAGTCTTTTTCACTTATGTATAGTCAAACTATTTCCAAGTAGAGGAATAGTCATCTGCAAGGTTGAATCACCCTCGGGAACCTAATGAGGAGGATGGCAAGGACTTTCCAGGGTGGCCCCAGACGATCACGCAGGTGACTGTCAATTTTAGTTTCTCTCCAATACCTGTTTCTTTCTTTATTGCTGCTATAAATATTTCATTGTAGATTCTAGATTCTGAGACCCCATCTTGTAAGTCCTGCTCCTAGAATATTGATTTTATCAGATTTATCCAATGGGACTTGTTTAGTAATTCACTGCATAACACCTTTATGATCTTTTAAGACTAGGTCTGTGTGATATCAAAGTAAATGAATTAGGAGACAAAATAATTTAGGCACATAATTACTGGTTTTGTCTGAACAATTGGCTTAATGATTTTGTTTTTCTGCAGTTTCCTGAGTCAACTTTTAAAAAATTTAAATCAAATTAAAATACTGAAGAACTGCTTGAGAACTGCAAGGATCTGGCTTAATATCAAGCATGTGATATAAATTATTGTGTATACTTTGCATATTTGATATAATTACTTTAATGAAGTTCTTCTGAGAGAAAATTTGGATTCAACATAGGTTTATAGCAGCATTATTAACAATGGAGGATTTGCAATATAATTCTTTTTTGACATTAAAACATTTAATTTTATTCTTAACCTCAAGAATATGTATTCATGGATATTTCTAATTTTTAATTATGTATTCAAATAAAAGTATAGCCATGCTATCATTATATAAATGAGCCAAAAAATCTGCTTGAGAATAATGTTTTTTCCTCCATTTTCTAGAAGAAAATGAAACAGTTAATAGGAGTGACAATTATAAATTATTTGTCATTAGAGGAAAACTTTGAAGCCTTCTTAGGCAAATACTGCAGTAGTTCTGAAATGACTTTATTTCTAATTTTTTTTCTTTTTTCTATCCCTAGCAGAATTCAAAAATGTTTTAAATGGTTTTATTAATGACTGAAACAGGGTATTACAGTTGAGGGTTGATAAGCTTTTTCGGTGTCCTCTGCAACCTTGATACATGTTTAGGTAATACAATTTGGGAAGGAAAATAAAACTATGGCTAGTGTTACTGGTACTTGATAATTTTTTTTTCTTACGATGCTTGATAGTTTTTCTTTTCTCAAGTCAGGGTGTTTCACCAAGCAAATTTTACACAGTTCACTAAAGAGCTTCTTGCAAAGGTTGTAGTTCGAATCAGTGGCTTAAGCAAATGCTTTGTATGAGTGTTTTGTGTCTGACTCTGCCTTTGCTACGGGAACTCTCAAACCAAGAGAGCAAGTGAACAGCACAGAAAAGTCGCAGACAAGACAGCAGCCGGCGATGGCACTTTCAGCCTTACGGGATCTTCCCAATTGCTAAAAGCTGTCAACATTTCTTTTGGAAGCAAGTGTAAGGAAAATTCTATTCTTAGTTGGTGTTATGGGTTGAATTATGTCCCCCTCAAGAAAAGATATGTTGAAGACCTAACCCACAGTACCTTAGAAGGTGACCTGATTTGGATATAGGGTCTTTGCAGAGGTAATCAAGTTAAAATGAGGTCATTAAGGGGACTCTAATTCAATATGATTGGTGTCCTTATCAAAAGGGAAATTTGGACTCAGAGAAAGACGTGCGCAGAGAATGTGAGGACATACAAGGAGAACACCATGTGACAGCAAAGGCAGAGGCTTGAGTGATCCAGCTGCACACTGAGGACTGTCAAACCAGAGAGGCAAGGCACGATTCCTTCAGGTTTCAGTTGGAGCATGCCCTGAAGACACTTTGATTTCAGATTTCTAGCCTCCAAAATCGTGAGACAAGCCTCCTGTGTGTGTGGTACTTTGTTACAGTAGCCCTAGGATATAGTTTTTGGAAGCTAATGCCACTGAGGCTGATGGAAGGAAGGGAGAAAGTAAGATAAAGACAGAGGGAGGCAGGGAAGGAGAAAAGAAGGTAAAAAGGGAAGGAGGGAGGGAGGTTTGGGGAAAAAGCAAAAGTCCCAAGAGAAGTGAACCACCTAAATGAAAATTGTGATGTATACTTTGAAAAAAAAAAATAAAAAGATACAAAGAGAGATATTAAAAAAGATAGACTGCCTGCTTTGCTAACTGAAAATCACCTCTTATTTGTACCTCCTCCCCTTTATGCTTATATTTTAAAATCTAACATACCAAATGTTTTAGAATGCTGCACAGTAGGGAAAGAATCTATTGCTCAGCAAACACCAGGCGAGAGAAACTTTGCAAGGGGCTGTGTTGAGACAGTGACGTCAGTTTCAAGGAAAATCATGAGGGGGGACAAGAAAAAACCACAAGGGGATGGTCATACTCTACAGTGAGAGGGTACCTGTAAATCACCGTGTAAACACCCAGGAACTGCTCCCCCAAAGTCAAGAACCAGTCAAGCAGTACCAGCTGTAAAAATGAAAGTGTGCGGGAAGTAGAGGATTCCTCCAACATCTGTTGGGGCCATTAAAAATGAAAAGTAAATCCAAACTGGCAATATAAGAGATTTATTTTTCTACATTAACCCTGACAACAACTGCCAATTTTTTTTTCAATCTTTTGCCACACAAGTACCTTTCAAGGGGCATAAGAATCAGCGCCAACTGCAAAAGCAGCACTAGGTAGAAAAATCAGGATTAAGACAATTTAATATTGATGGCAGACATCCAATAAGATGAGGGTAAAGAAGGGAATATGAGAAGTCAAAGCTGGCGGGCATGCATCAACATTTCCCAGGAAAATATATACATCTCGGGAGAATATAAATCTGAAGTACACCTTAAAATCACAGCACAGCTAAACAACTCTTTGTAGGCCATATAATACTCAGCAAAATGCAGAATTGGAATGAAGACTTCACTCGACTTGTTTTAAGTACATGCTACTGTATTTAATACTAGTCTTATTTTAAATAAATGCAAATGACCCTAAACAATAATCAAATATTTTCAAAATACAAGGACCAAGATGCCACATTATTTGATGTGCCACGTTATAATGATGTGTTCTTAACACGTCACTCACATACAAAGATACAGGTTTCCTTACTAATAGTCCAGGGTCATCTCTCATGCACATTGCCAGGGGAGGCTAGTTTCTTTCCATAAGTATTCAGAGCTGCACCTGTATTATGAATTATATAATGTGTAAAATTTCCCATTCTGTCTACCCTTCTTTTCATCGTTTCCTAAATCTGTTTGCTAACCCTGATGTAAAGTTTGTACCCCAGTATCATGAGCCCACACATATGTGTCTGTTTGTACTTGGGGTCCTAGAGTTTAGATCCTGTAGATCATTTACTTCAATGTCTTCATTTTATGTCTATGCAAGGAGGTACTGCAACTATTTAACCAGAATGAGCATACAGAGTGGCTATGTACATGGGCTTTAGGCAGCGACAGCCTTATATCAAAACTGTTTCTACTACTTGTTAGATTGCAATTATCAAATTTCTCATCAAATGGAGAAAATTTATTATATCATCCAAACTGGGGCACTCTTAATGGTCAAATGGGACCCTGACACTGATAACAAGTGTACTTGGACAACAGGGCAAAAGTGGGACTATCCCAAACAAACTGGACTTACAGTCACTTGTATTGTCAGAATAATAACATATGGTTGATGTGAGGATCGAACAAAACAATGTATGTGAAGCACCCAAGCAATCAAATCAATGGTAGCTATACTTGTTATTAAGTCATTTGCCCATGGTCAGCCCAAACGTTAGCAAGAGAACCAGGAATGGAAGCCACAGAGTAACATTCTTTCTGCTAGTACAGCATTATTACTTCAAACAGAATAGATTAAGTAGGAGATTAATAAGAAGCGGAGTCCTAACATATTATATTAGTGCTCCTTATTAATCTACTTAATCTGTTTTGTTTATACTATCGGATACCTATTCAATTCTCCAATTAGATTAGATCTGCTTGAGGGCTTTAACTACAGTTCTGATGTATTTCTCTTTATTTCTTCCCTTTTCATTTGTCTTGGAAAGTTCCTACTATACTACTTTACATAAAGTAGATACTTACAGAAACGGGTAATTTTGTTCTTTTTGTTCTGTTCCACTGCATATTTTGAGGACTGAAAATGAGAATCTAGTTCCTGGCACAATAAAATATTTGTTTAATAGATATTGAGTAAGAATCTCTTTAAAATTTACCTATTTGTATATTTGCTTCCTTTACTTTTTCTTTGAAAGAAATATAGTCGTTCTTTTTCCCACTTAAATTTTAAAGTATATATATTTACTTGAAAAAGAAAAATCTATTAATAATTATTTCAGATTTCTTTATTTTCAATTTGATTTTTATATCAGCTTTTGGTTGTTCACTTTTCTCTACAGTTGAAAATATGCCCTTTTAGAAGACAAAAACAATGAAGCTCCAAATTAGAAAATCCAGATTCTTTCTCAGGAAACTAAAGAGAGTGTGTTAACTATGCTCTGAGGAAGCTGACTATCTAAAGTGTCTAAAAAACCGCTTGTTAATGGTCAATCTGGATCATTTTACTATGAATTCAAGCACTGATAGGCACCAACAGGCAAGTTTATGCTTGGATGATGATTTAGTCATCAGGTTGTGCATAAACTGATTTCCCAACCTTCACTTCTATTTTTAGTTTAGTCATGTACATGGGAGGCATGTATGCATGCACATAAGACAATTGATTAGTCATCTCTGCTTTAACGAGTATGTATTTAGAAATTCGAACTTCTAAAACAAGTCATTGGGGATGCTTAATTTGCAAATTTTTGAAACTCCTCTTTAAAACCGTATGGTTCAAAACTTTAAAACTTAAACCACAAAACCTTACTGGTTCCAGGGTTATCACATAGACCACCAAAAAGTGCACCCAATCTTTTCAATATTTTAAATGTTTCAACTTACAAACTGTATTTATCTACTGCACATTTTGTGTATAGTCAACTTTCAATACTTCAGAGATTGATTATCCAGTTGGTGTATGAAATTCAAACCTTTGACTTCTCCATTTCCCTCAAGCCACCTGTCTTTAGGGCATATCTTCTCTTTCTAGAATCTTTGCTAGAGGATGGCAGTGGAAGGAGAAGGAGATAAAACACATCAATGTTGCTACTTTTAGCAGAACTGGTAGAGGATGGTGCTTAGAAAGATGTTGAAAAAAAACTAGCTAAAATGATACTCTTGAGTGATTCAATGTTCCCATTGATTTTTGTTTTGAAAGTATATTCTTTTCTCTAAGGCATTAAGAGTGACTACAGCTCTTTTATAAACTACCACTGTTATCAGAGAGAGAATTCAAAACAGGAAGGATAATTGGTTTGATCCAG
Source organism: Saimiri boliviensis (assembly GCF_048565385.1). Taxonomy (NCBI): domain Eukaryota; kingdom Metazoa; phylum Chordata; class Mammalia; order Primates; family Cebidae; genus Saimiri; species Saimiri boliviensis. Next base: position 95,563,082 of record NC_133453.1, read on the forward strand.
TATATTACTATTTTGGATAGATAACTGGGAATTGACCCCAATATGCCAAGAGGTAACATGTATACATAACATTAGCCTTAATACCAGAAGAGATTTATAGAAAAGTATCTTTATTTCTTAACGTTTTAGAAGTACTTTAATATCTGTTTTATAAACTATTTCATATCTCCAGACTCAAGAATGGCCTTGAACTTCCAATCACCTGCAAGTTATTTCTAAAAGATCTTAGAAATTGTGCTTTATGACCTTATTTTCACAAGTGCTAATCACATTAACCACTATTATTAGATCACCTGCTTTCCTGAATTGAAACATATCTCTCAAAGTCACGCATCCGAGGCACTGGTGAGGGGGACCCTTTACCATTCTGATTAATTTCAGTAAACATTATGTTTGTTTATTTTCCTTTCCGCATTTATCTCCAAAGGCTGTTTCTAAAACCAGTATATTCTACTCATTAAGTATTATGACATTCTGAGTGTATTAAATTAATTATTAATGTTTAACTGGAGATAATATTTTGGTATATTTGTTGTGAGGGGAAAGGGTACTATTTAAATCAGAGAGAGATTTAAAGTATGTATAAAAAAGCCTATTTATAAACATCATTCAAAGAATTAGTTTTTGAGCAATACACTGAGAAGACTGAAATGTCTTAAAATAACTGATACATACTAAAATCAGAACAGGAAAGTTCTGATGCAAAGGCATATGTTCTATAATATTTTGTTTACTACTTTGTTAATTTATTGCTGTAAATTAATATTATAAACTCCAACTCAAACCTTTTTAACATTGAATTTGTTATATTACATTTATTACAAACTTCATAGCAATTAAATTGTCTTTCAAAAAATATTTAGTGACTTGGAATTTTCACATTCTAAAACAAAACTAGCTATGAGATCCCAATTTACAAAATAAAAATGTATATGTAAAGAAAAGACAAGACATAAAAACATGTATCTCTTATGTAACATATTTAATAATACTTTGGAAACTATTACTTTATTTTTTCAATTTTTTGAAATAATTGTATGTAAAACAGTATTTTTCTCTATTAATGAAAATAGCAAAATTATTGAGAATGTGCTAGCAACTTTTTATTTTTAAATTTCGTAGAATGAGGTTTTTAAAAAGTATATTAATTAGAACAAGAAACTGGAATAAATGATCACACTAAAATTTCTTCCTACTTAAAACTTCTCTTGTACAGTATATAACTTCATTGGGTAAATATTGACTGGATATTTTTTAAAAGTATTTATTCTTTATAGGACTACAATTTTACTCAAATGTTTTAAGATACATTTTCTTATTCTGTCACTAAAACTCTGTTAGATGTTGGGGAAAGCAGTCCATATGTGCCATTTGTCAATGAAATCGAAAACTTTGGCACTTCTTCAATAAGTGAACGAAGTCTCATTGTAACACCACTCAAATGAATTGATGTTCTTGTTTATTACTTACTAAGCAAAATATTTAAAAGGCACTACAGGAAAGTATTTACCATTACAAATAATCCAAAAAATGGTGCATGTGCAATCTAAAAAGCAAAAAAGGAATGCTTTTGAGGAGTGGAAAAAATATGTTTTGTTAAATATTCAACAACTCAAAATATTAAACTCTAGCTAAGACCAGTTTTATCTTTTTTTACAGGCTCAAAAAGAAATATAAAACTGGAAACTGAAAGCCAGAAGAAAGTGAGAGTAAATTAAAATATGAATTTAAATTAAATAAAAATATTAAAATGTTACAATATTAATGATACATTTTATATGACACACCCTTTAAAAGCAATGTAATTAAGATCAGATTTTATAATGCTTAGTGTTGTTAGCTTCCAGGGAACATGTTTTTCTGAATTTTATTCTATGTGTTCTAAGTCTTGCCATATACATATCTGAAACTGATAAAAATACATGTCCTTAGCTCGTGATATACAAAACTTTTCTTCTGGTCAGGATCCTGACTTTGGAATCTTTGTTTTCTACACCAACCTTAAACAAGCCAGACAGAGTAGGCCTCAGTGAATGGATTCTATCCGTAATAACTGACAGATTTGAACATTGATTGTTCAGGAAATATTTTTATTGACAGGCTATAAACAATCAAAGTTAAGTAAAACCCAAGTTAATATAACACAAATTACATAGCATGTTCTGGCAATCAGAAATTTTAGTTAATTGATTTTCCTGTTTAGCTCAGAATGAATAAAAAGCTCTCTGCTTTTCTATCTTTGTAATTTAAATCTATCTTAAAATGGCTTAGTTCATTTCTCCTTCCACTTTTAGAATTCTAAAGGGTTGCATAATGAAATATATTTGTAATGTTGAGAATCTTACAGAACCTAGCAGACATTATTTTAAACACCAGCTCTGATTGCAACCAATGGGAAATGTGGAAGTTGAAGATGTCAGAGATGACAAAGAATGCAACTTATGTGTATTTGGTTTTTTTTCTCTTTGCGCAGTGCATTTTACAATGTGAACTTGTTCTGTTGATATTTGCTACTTTTTCTTTAAAGGGGGCTCGCTCTTCTCACAAACACTCCTATTTTCAAACAACCATCACCAAAAAAGTAAAATCCATTTAATGAACATTTAGAGTATTTGGGGTCTCAGCTGGCGTTTCCCTGTTCCTAACTGCCAGAATGAACTCTTTAGAGCTAGTGTTGATAGAAGTTTTCAGTAAGAACTCTTAAACATGGCAGTGTTACCAGTGGGTTTGCTTTCTTTATCTTCAACTTACGCAATATCCCTTCTTTTGTAAAGCAACAGCATCTTCAACTTTCACAGGGCAGTCTAAGATTTCATTTCTAAATCACTGGAGCTCCCAGGGAGGCCATGTCTTTATGTATGTCACCACTGGATACTCTTGCACTGTTGTTCTAACACCTAGTGAGCGACACAGTTCCTCCTCCAACATTCCACATGTGCAAGAGAGTATATTTTTCTTAGTTCATAAGTGCTTGGCAGAACTGTGATTCCCAGGGTACTTGGGCTATGTTGTTCTGAATTTTCATCACCAATCAGATTACTTACTTTCAGGCCATAAAAGTCACAGAAAAGAATTTGGGAAATTTATATTTAATAGTGCTCTGGGGAGGAATGGCAGAATGAGAGCTGAAGAGAGGAGGAGAGGCCAGTGACATTTCTACTGATTACAGTAGAGAGTTCTGATCTAGATAGATGTTAGTAATACGGTTATTACTAGGAACACACACATTTTAGCCGAACATCACTAATGTTAATCTTAAAATTAAATAAACATTTGCTTTTTAAAAATATAAACTGTCATATATCAGTACCTGTTTTGTCATAAAATGACTCAGAATACATTTTAATGTCCCTGTCTGATTAACATACCTAGCCAAATTTCTTTCTAACCTCTTGTTTGTTCATTACTTTACTTTACAGATATATATCCCACTGGTGATCCACCCTCATAGTGAAGTTGTGATGACCATCATATATTCATTTATTCTCCCTTTTACAATCAATTGTTTTGGCACACATGTATTAACAGCATTAAATACTAAGATTATTAAATGGAGAAAGCATTGTACCTGTCCTGGAGGAGTCATTAGTCTGGTGGGGTAGAACAACTCTTTCAAAAAGTCCCTACAGCCAGCAGCAGTAGCTCGTGCCTGTAATCCCAGAACTCTGGGAAGCCAAGGCAAGAGGATTGCTTAAACCCAGGAGTTTGAGACCAGCCTGGGCAACGTCATGAGACTCTCTCTCTACAAAAAATTCAAAAATTAGCCAGGTGACGTGGTGCATGCCTGTGGTCACAGCAACTTAGGGGGCTGAGGTGGGAGGCTTTTGAGTCCAGGTGGTTGATGCAGCAGTGAGCTGAGATCACATCGTTGTACTTCAGCCTGAGTGACAGAGCAGGACACTGTCTCAAAAAACAAATGGAAAAAAAAATCTACTATGGTCCTAGGGTGGATTTACTAGTGGTGACATGCAAAAATTATGGGACAAAGAAGAATCAAATAATGGATTGTCTCTGTGCAGGAAATGGCAGTGTAGGGTAGCAGTGGGAAAGAAATGGGATTGGAAAATGGCGAGAATAAACATCTACTGATAGCAAACAGGGTGGCTCCAGGTAAAAGTGGCACATTCATCCCATAATCTACCTATAATATTTTATATCTCATTTTTTAAAACTAGGAACTGAATAATATGTTCCCCTTTAGAAAATATGTTCTTGCTTAGCCACCAGATTTTATTTTACCCATTATAATGGCTTTTGTCAACTTACTTTGCTGTGCCCTTTGCCAACTCTTTGAGAAGTAACAAAACTACACATCTATTTATATGTAACACAGTAACTTTACCTCACAGATATGCAATATTTGGGATTTGTTGCTATAGACCTGTTTTTAAGATCTAACATATTTCTAGAAAGTTTAGCCTCAGGAAAATGGTTTTGCAGGTTTGCTAGGTCCACAGGATGTTTCATATATTTGGGATTTCTTGTTTATGAGTAACTCAATGATGTTTTACTCTTTCTTTAGTATACATAGAACTTTATTATTATTATTACTATATATATATATATATATATATTTTTTTTTTTTGAGATGGAGTCTTGCTTTGTCACCCAGACTGGAGTGCAGTGGCATGAGCTCAGCTCACTGCAACCTCCACCTCCCAGGTTCAAGAAATTCTCTGCCTCAGCCTCCCAAATAGCTGGGATTACAGGTGCCCATCACCACAACCAGATAATTTTTTTTTGTATTTTTAGTATAGACAGGGTTTCATCATCTTGGCCAGGCTAGTCTTGAACTCCTGACCTTGTGATCCACCCAACTCAGCCTCCCAAAGTTCTGGGATTACAGGCATGAGCCACTGTGTTGGGCCAGAACATTATTATTATTAAACTGAGCATGGTAAGTCATATTTTTATTTTAAGACACCCCACCCTAGGTACTATATATCTCTTCTACTCTTTCAATGCCTAACACAAATTTGATGTGCTTCTCTGAGACTTTTCCTAGACTACCAACAAAAGTAATTGTTCTTTCATCTTGGCATTACATATTGCTTGAGATATTTCTCTTCTATTTTTTATGAGAGACAGCAAATGTGATGGTTAAGCACATGGATTCTTGAAACATATTACCTGGCTTTAGATTCTGGTTTTGCCAATATTTGTACAATCTTGAGCAAGTTTCATTACTTCTCTATTCCTTGATATTTTCATCTAGAAGATGGGAATAATAGCAGTACCTAACTAACAATGACCTGAGAATTAGATTAGTAAATATACAAAGGGGGTTATAAAGTTGTCCAGTATAAAATGGGCTGTAAAATTGTAAGTACTGTGTAAGCACATGCTATCTATCTATCTATCTATCTATCTATCTATCTATCTATCTATCTATCTATCTTTTGAACACAATGGCTTAAATATGTATCTTCCTCATTAGAGTATTCTTTAACATCTAGAACATATCATTTGTTTTTGTGCCCAAACTTTTCAAGTCTTCTTAAAATTGCTTAGCATACAATAGGAATTTAGTACATGTTAACTGATAATAACATTGGATTCAAAGACTTCAGGGAGGCCTGTGAATGAGCTTCAGGAATTCTACAATTTGACATTTTTCATGTGAATTTTTTTCTGAGGCAAGTATTCATATCTTTCATCAGATTTCTAATGAAATAATGTAATAAAAGGGATAAAAAAAAGAAATTTCCTAACCTCCATAAAAATATGAAAATTGGGAAAATGTGGCACATATACACCATGGAATACTATGCTGCCATAAAAAACGATGAGTTCGTGTCCTTTGTAGGGACATAGGTGAACCTGGAAACCATCATTCTCAGCAAACTGACACAAGAACAGAAAAACAAACACCATATGTTCTCACTCATAGGTGGGTGTTGAACAATGAGAACACCTGGACACAGGGAGGGGAGCATCACACACTGGGGTCTGTGGGGGGGAACTAGGGGTGGGACAGTGGTGGGTGGGGAGTTGGGGAGGGATATCATGGGGAGAAATGCTAGATATAGATGATGTGGAGGAAGGCAGCAAACCACACTGTCATGTGTATACCTATGTAACAATCTTGCATATTCTTCACATGTACCAAAAAACCTAAAATGCAATAATATATATAAACATAAAAAATATAAAAATTTCCAGATCCCTTTGGAATATATATTTATAGATAAATTTACCAATACCCACTCTTTAATGTGACATCTTCTTTTTTTTTTTTTTTGCTCATCTTGATTTGTCTACAAGAAATTTTAAAATTCAAATTTATATAAACACAGGCACACATACATGAGTAGATTATTAAGAAGCTATGTGTCATTGTCACTGGTGAAACATAATTCCTGTGATCCTTTTTTGTTGTTATTGACTAGTCCCTTTATTTTATTTTATTTTTGTTGCCCAGGCTGGAGTGCAGAGACATCATCACAGCTCCCTGCAGCCTCGAACTCCTTAGACTCAGGTGATCCTTCCACCTCTGCCTTCTGAGGAGCTGGGATTACAGGCACATGTCACCATGCCTGGCTTATTTTTTTCTATTTTTCATAGAGATGGGGTTTCACAATGTTGCGAGGCTGGTCTTAAACTCCTGGGCTCAAATGATCCTCTTGCCTCAACCTCCCTAAGTGCTGGAATTATAGGTATGAGCCACTGTGCCCAGCCTACTAGCCCTATTTATTTATTTATTTTAAATTTTTTATTTCCATAGTCTTGTGGGCAACAGGTAGTATTTGATTACATGAGTAAGTTCTTTAATGGTGAATTTTTTAAAGATTTCCTATTCTTGAAAGACTAATGATATATATATTTAAAGTCAAAAGAGTAAAATTAACTGTTTGGGAGAAGGGATAAATCATTAAGTTGCTTCTCAGTACATTCACGATAATGGAATGCACAAACTGAAAACTCATTGAAGTCTTCTGTACTAGGAGTAGACATATAAATGACTGCTTAAGAGTGGGCCATCAAAATATACAACAAAATAATTGACAAAGTATAATACTGGTTTTAACGTGATGTTTCAATAAGGAGGAAATTTTCCAACAGGGGAACAAGCTAGCCTTGAAAAAACAAAAACAAAAACAAAGAAAAATAAAGCACTTGGCTCAGTATATGGATTACTACCAAACCAAATCAAAGCAGATGAAACTGAATCTGTATATTTCTGTCATTTTTGTGATGGGGGTTGCAGACGGATGGATGTATAGGTACGTGTGCAGGGAGACAGAGAAATCAACAATATGCCATTTTGGAATCTCATGCAGAAACTCTAGATATTGCCAAATAATATATAAAACTCTTTCTTCATTGTTGGAGGAAAAGTCCTCACCAAGTTGTCCTTGTCATTATACTTCTTTCAGAAATTTATCTACCTAATGGATGTGGGGCTTAAAATCTAGATGATGGGTTGATAGGTGCAGCAAACCATCATGGCACACTTATACCTATGTAACAAACCGCACTTTCTGCACATGTATCCCAGAATTTAAAGTAAAATACTGTTTTCTTGTCAATAATATTTGAATTGCTTTCTATATCCAATAACATTCTTTGTCAAAAGAAGACCTAAAATAGGTGTCTATGGTCAAAACAATAACCACAGCAAACAACAATAAATAAAAACTAACAAACAAAATCCTCCAATAACCTATTTCCCCCAATTTAGCTGTCGACATTGTACAACTATTCCCATAGTCACTTTGGTCCAAGATATTCAAAAGAGAAAAAAAGTCATGATTAAGCAAACAAAGTCTTTTGTCATGCACAATCACTTGAAACATGAAAAAACCTACTTTTAACATGGGTTTACAGGATGCCATAGTAGAGAAAGAAAGAAATGAAAGGAAATGTTATTCTTGTCTTAAATATCACACATCACCATGGGGAAAAGGAATCTGAAGTTTCTTTGAGTATCATGACTTGTACTAGTCCACATAGAATAGACATAAACCCTGTTTGGTAGATGCTTGTCAGAGTTAAGAATTCTAACTATTGTTGAAGAAATATAATAATTTTAGAAATGGTGCAGAAGATCTTCTAATTAGATGATTTCTTCATAAGGCATCACAGCTATATTAAATAATGACAAAAGCTATACATATATACAATATAATCAATATGACTTTTGATACAATAGTACTATTGACATGGGCTGGAGAAATGAAAAGCAAGACCTATCAAGAATCTTAAGTATAGAATTGATGAAATTCACTGCTTTTTTTTTTTTTTCAATTTTGTTATTAAAGAAAAATCATGAGCTAAACATCTCTGGGAGAAACTGGCATACTTGCATAAGTCCTGTTTGTTGTTTAAGGTTTGTGTTATCATTATCAATTTTTAGGGTTCTGTGGTTCACTTTTTGTTACATAAAATGATATAGTACTTTTGAACTAAAGAAGAACTGTTTTGTTTAAGACCTATTCCCTATTTACTTCTTACTGCCCCCAAACGATAATGATGTTGCTACATTATGAGAGCATAATTCAGTGGAAGTGAGCATGGATTTTATATAAAACAGATATGAATCCCAATTTAGGATATACATCTACAAGGGGAGGAATATTGGGCAAATTATATAACTTCCTGGAAATTTAATTTCTGATAAATAAATGATATAATAGTAACAGTAGGAGGAAGAAGAAGGAGAGGGAGGAAAAGAAGAAGAAAAAGAAGACTGTGTTCTCTGAAATGTTGTTGTGTTACATAAAATATTCTCTGCAAAGTGCCTGGTAGACTACCTTGCACTATAAAATATTCTCTGCAAAGTGCCTAGTAGACTACCTTGCACTAAAATGGTCTCAGTATATCACAAGGGATTACATAGCTTGAATAGATAGTATATTATATCTATGGCCCAAATGCCTGCATTATCTATGGCAAATTCAACCTGCAATTATCTTGGAAATTTTGGAAGTTTGGATAAGAAAGTTGATTAAACTGAAGTCTGTTTAAAATCAACAGCTCTATATTACACATGATTGCCTTTTCAAATTTATAATCTTTTAATAAACTGAGGAATTAAATAATTATATGCTATGTAATCAAAAGGTATTCGAATCCACTTTTAAGCTAAAAGATTTGTCTGCTTTGGTCTTTGTAAGAAAAAAGCAAAAAACAAATTTTATATAATTTGCCATTTTAAGGGAAAATTGGCATTATATTTATGATATTTACAGTCTTCTCTGATGTGGTCTGTGGTTCACAAAACCACAATTTAAGATAAAAAAGAGATAAAATATGATCAGTGAATACTATTTGAAGAGCATAAGTATCACTGAATTAGATTATGGAAATGAGATGAACAATATACTAGGAACATAGTTATAAGATGTCTTCTTACATAGTATGCAAATGTGGAAATGGCATTTAAAACTAAATTCTGCCATTTTTAGAATTTACTACCATCAGTGTTCATTTTGCATGAATGTCTGTGTAATAATTTTTTATTGTTTTTTTGAGCTCCCTCGCTGCACACTGGGAAGTCTGAATGTGTTACTATTCATTTATGCAATAAAGTATTATCCCAATATTAAGTTGTTTTTATTTTCTTTGTTGACTATACATTTAATTTATTCAACCATTAATCATAATTCATTAACTACTGTCATAAGGTAGTAGTGATCTAATAGTCAATGCAAACTGGAAAATCTATCTGGATGAAATTAAACTTAATAGACAGCCATATCAAAGCTCTATTTTTCTACTTGAAATTAAGTGGGTGGCTTTGAATCCTATGGAAAAATTGCTTTCCACTTGCTTCTCACTTGCTTTCTCCTGCCCCTGCTTAAGTGTCCTCAAGTTCTCTTGACTGAACCTTTTAATGACTCTCACATATCTTCTAATTATTCCTTCAGATTCTGCCTTAGTTTGTGCCCTCATTCTGTCTCAATATTATTATTTTACCACTCTGAGTGGCTGTGGTGCTTGCAGTCCAGTTTCTTCATGTCTACTAGAGTTCTTATTCCAAAATCAAATCTGATCAGGTCACTTCTTTGCTTAAACTCTCCAACGACTCCCATTCAACTGCACGACAATTCCAAATGTCTCAGTAAAAGACATGCTTATATTTTATTTTTCTTCCTGCCTCACTTCTTAAGTCTCCTTTTCGATTATAATGTGGAACAACATCTCTGAACACTGTCCCTTATCTCTACGTGGCAATGTGGCAATGTTTGTATGATTCTTTGATCCTTGCTGAAATGTTATTTGCTCTAGAAAGTCTTCTAAGACCCTCTTTATATTTCTTTACTCCAATCACAAACTAAGTATACTGTTATTTAACATGCAATATTTTCCACATTGGACTGTAATTTATTTGGCACATTTTTATTTGCCTCAAATTTGTGCTTCTCAAGGATTTTCTTGAAGTGATATCTGATTTTAAATGTCTCCTTTATTATATGCACAAAGGCTTAGAAAAGTATGAAGATTAATGATTTTAGCATATATGCACCACTTTCTTATCAGTTAAATACCTCCAAAGGTCTAAACATATTTCTCTTGAGATAAGTTTTGCATTTGTCCATTAATCTTTCAATAAAGTACCGTTTTCTGACCTCAGGTCAATAAATTATAATATCTGTGGTCCTTTTAATTTGTAAAATTAGCTTCTAATTATTTATTTAGTTAAGCCTTATAATATGGCTGTGAAGAAGGTGGCTGGAAAATTGCAGTACAGTGAATCCAAGCCTATTTTTAGACTATTCAAATTAACATTGTTTGTGACAAATACACAGTGGTTTATTTTATAAACCCTCCTAATAACACATGAAGCATGAATTACAGATATGAAGGCATATTTAAAAAGCAACAACAAAAATAATACACCAACATGCATGAGAAAAGTGAAGTGAAATGGAGGTTGTAAGAAGAAATATATAAAGAAAAGATACAGAGAGTAAATGGAAAATCCTCAAAGATAAATTAATGTATGCCCAAAGGCAATGAATGCCATTTCATTATAAATATACGAGAAATAAAAATGGAGCCAATTAGTATGAACAAGAAAATGCAAAAATAATCAGAAATAAAGAAGAGCAATATGCAGGGTAGGTTGCATGAGACTCAAAACAGGATGGGGAAGATTATAAAATGAAGTCAAGGGAGTACAACATGATAAAGGAAATCTGGCAAATAAAGAGAAAATTGTGTAGATGATGAAGAGAAATGAAACAACACTTTTCAACTGTAGGAAAGGCAAGAAGTCAGATCCCTCAGAGATGGAAGAGATTATTTATTGACAACAAAGGTAGAGGTAATGATAAAATTAATTCTGGGGGGTCCTCAGTATCCACAAATAATGGAGAGGTTGATGAAGCAAACATAATCATACATTTCCAAGAAAATAGGAACAAATGTTGAAGAAAATTTAAGATTGCTATGGAATGTCTAATCAATTGATGAAGTTGTTTTCTACGTTTCATTCTATTTAAAACAAAAAGTAAAATTAAACAATACTACTAATGCATTTTGGCTACTATAAGCATTTTTAGAGCCAATTGAAAGTGTCATCGACCTGCCAATTAGGTGGAGGACATACAGGACACTTTGAAAAATATCTTTTAAGATAAATCTAGTAAACAATAAGCTAGCAGAGTCAAGTTAAAAGATGTTGCCAAAGACAGAGAAATATCCAAGTCACCCTTTAATATATATTTAATTTTAAATTTCAGGAGGAATGAATCATTATATAACTAAGATTTTTCCAACTGGAACTTTTAAAATACTTTTTTCTAAGTTGGACTTTAAGTATTGAACAGCCAATAGATTTTTGAATGTAATTTTATTTTGCTTCTAAATTTACTTGAATCATTCCCTCAAGTCTATTAAATAAATCTTGAAATAATAAACTGTAATGTAAGGATTTTACTTTTATAGAATTAGTCTAGAAAGCATTAATCAAATTCCTTTAAGTAAATTCACAAAGTCAATACAATACCAAAATGCATAATTTTTAGTATTTTGTTTATTATCAAACTGTAACTTTGACCTTAGAGCAAAATATTATTTATTTCCCTTATGAGAGCTTTTATCAAATGTGCAAATTACTATTCTTTTGGATTGATGATCTTGAACAGATTTTAGGCAGTTTGAATAATATAAATTTGTTAACTAGAAACTAAGAAAATTAATGTATTAGCACTGTAATATCTAGTTGTCCATAGCAAAGTATATACTTTGTTAGGTAAATTACTAGATATAATTTTACAGATTTTGCAGTCTAAATTATTTCACAGCAGTTTAACATCAAAAAGAATCATTCAAAAAGAGTCATTCAACATGTGTATATACAGAATGTGTTACTTGAAAAAATAGCATATTTGATGCTGTGAGGATACAAAATTGAAATTGGATTTCAACACATAATAAGAGAGAGACTATGTATCTGTGCTACCATAACTAAGGCAGAGAAAGAAAAACTACCATTAAAGAGTTTCAGATAAAATTCATAGGGAATTTGGAAATTAGTAGCAATAAAACTTTTTAAATTGGTCATTCAAAAATATTTTAGAATATATGGAGGTTGAATATAAAAATAAGGGTAGAAGTTAGACAGATTGAAATGTGAAGTAAGCTTTCCAGAAGAAAGGACTGAAAAATCCAAAACAAGAAGGTGCTAATATCTATTAAGTTCCTAGTATGTACCCAGTGTTTTACACACCTTCTGTCATTGATCTTTGGAATATTTGTGCATTAAAGCAAAAACAGCTGTGGTTGTGACTTCACAGAGTTAGTTCTTTAAAAGGTGAGTATGATTATTGCCATTTTACATATAAAGCAATTTAGAGTTACCAATGTTAAAAAACTTGCCTAAGGTCCCTTACATCCTAAGTGAGAAGGTTAGATTCAATTTCATAGAGTTCTGTCTTTATAATCCAGGCTCTGTAATTTCTTGCTGGTGGTTTGTATGGTGTATACTTAGAATATACAAGTGAGATTTCAAAGTGGAGGTGATGGTTGGTGCCAGATCATGATGCACATTTTTGAGTGCTTAAAAGGCAAAGTATGCCTGACAATTATGGCAATCTGCAGATAGAGGGATCAGTATTGTCACACAGAAACTACCCACCAGAAAGTTAGCAGCAGAAAATGGAATCAAGAATCTTTAGATTTTAATCTGAAAGGATGACTCAGATTTCCCTAGGACCTAAAGCAACAGAGCCTTGTCCCAAAACATTTGCTGAATACCCTGTCCTAATGATGCTCAGATGAGCTTCTTATTTATTCTACTCCCTAGGACTGGAGTAGAAGAGAAGCGAAACATGAAAACAGAAAAAGACACAAAATAAGACAAAGCATAGGTGATAGGAGCACGAGGTTTTAACAAAAACTGGATATTCAGTTGTTTTACATGCTACAGAGAACTTCAGAACATTTCTTTTCCTTATTTGGGCATACTATATCCTCTATATTTTAAGACCTAAAACTACCATAGCTTTTTTGGTTCCTGTGTCTTGTTGGAATTAAACTTCTCATTCATTCATTCATTCATTCATTCATTCCTTCCAGATAGAGTCTCGCTGGAGTCTCCAGGCTGGAATGCAGTGGCCCAGTCTCAGCTCACTGCAACCTCCATCTCCTGGGTTCAAGCAATTTTCATGCCTCAGCCTCCTGAGTAGTTGGGATTACAGGTGCCTGCTACTGTGCCTGGCTAGTTTTTGTATTCTTAACAGAGACAGGGTTTTGCCATGTTGACCAGGCTAGTCTGGAACTTCTGGCCTCAAGTGATCCACCTACCTTGGCCTCAAAGTGTTGGGATTACAGGCATGAGACACTGCACCTGGCCTGAAATGACTTACTTAAAATAGTACATGTACTCTGTGATAGTCCTTTTTCCTTGAAATATCTTTCTTCCCCTATCTGCAACATGGTAAATTCTGTGTATACTTCAAAACCAAGCTTTCTTGATTTTGCCAATACATGAATCCTACTGATTTTTCATTGGGGCATAATTTTTCTCCCTTCTGAAGTTTCCCAGCATTTACTTGGTACTGATAATATCATACTTGTAATTGTCTAGCACGTAAGTATTATGTTCATGTTTTATATCTTTCATTAGATTTTAAGCTCCTTAGAAAATCTTTAATATTTCTTAAATAATGAAATGTCCCTCTCACTTCCCACTACCACTCCTAAATGAATCCTACACTACTTCTGTGAGAGAACAAAACAATTTCAAAGTAAAAAACCAAGGAAGAAAAAAATTAAATTTCTATTATATAGTAGTACAAGAGTAAGGTGAATTTGTGCCTACAATATTATTACAATATTCAGGCATCTGTTGTATAATTGAACGTCTTGCTTTTTTGCTATGGTTTCCTCTTTGATTGTTGGCTTATTTCTCTAGGGAGAAATAGTTGAAAGAGAGATTTGGCTTCTCTAGCACCTCTTAAGACAACATCAAATACTTTATAAGATCCTTCTCTACCCTAGAAATTGGTGTCTTTGTTAAAGAAACTTTGTAATCTTGCTCATTGATCTTACTAAACATTTTAAAATTTGAGAAAAAGACATGGAACCTTCTTCTACTACTCATGTATTAGTACTATTTCTCAAATAAGTTTCAGTCATTCAAACTTGATTCCCCATGCAACTGCTACTTCCTTTATCTGACAACTATTTTTGAGTTTCTACTGTTTAGAATCCAGTACTAGGTGTTGGAAAAATTTCAGTGAACAAGACAGGCAAACCCCATGATCTGATGAAGTTAGTATTTTGGTGAGGTTGGAGATGATAAATCAATATTGACTAACAAACACATATAGGTGATAATAGGTGTTGTGCAGAGTATTAAAATGATAGGTAATATGAAGAGAAATATGTGATAATAGTAGGTGGTATATAGAATGTTGTGATAGCAAATGACTAAGTGGCTAATTTTTGAAATGGCACTTAAGGAAAGCCTTGGCAGGCAGGTAAAATTTGAATGACAGAAAGAAGAAAACTATATAAAGAACAGTAGAGTAGCAAGAATGTTCTTTTTTTTTTTTTTTTTTTTTTTTTTTTTTTTTGACAGAGTCTTCCTATGTTATCCAGGCTGGAGTGCAGTGGTGCAATCTTGGCTCATTGTTACCTCCAACCCCCGGGTTTGGGCACTTCCATGCCCAACTAATTTTTTGTATTTTTAGTAGAGGCAGGATTTTGCCATGTTAGCAAGGCTGTTCTCAAACTCCTGGTCTCAAGTGATCCTCCTCTTTGCCCTCTAAAAGTGCTGGGATTAAAGGCATAAGCTATTCCACCTGGCCAAGAGTTTTCTAGACAGAAGAAACAGTAGGCACAAAACTTTAGGACAAAACTGAGTTAACATGTTCAAAAAAACGAATGAAGACCAGTGTGTTCACCACAAAGTGAAAAGAGCAGAATGGGATGAGATGGAGCTAGAATGCTGGAGAGGGTTGAAGGGATTAGATGTCAGATTTTTTTCTAAATGGAATGAAAATTATTGTAAAGCTTTGAATAGGAAAATGGCTTGACTTCATTTACATATTTAAAAGATGATTCTGGCAACTCCTAAAGAAGGTATGATAAGAGAGTTAGAACATAAGTGTGGTGACCAACTGGAAGATTACTATAGTAGTCCAGAGAATGATGATGACGACATGGACCAGGATGGCTAAATGGAGATAAAAACAAGCAGATGTGTTCAGGTTGCTTTAACACAGGGCTGAGAGGTCACAGTAATTATTTAGATTGGGGTGTGTTCAGATACAAGTCACCAATGAATCCTAGATTTTTACCTTATGCAAACAAGTAGTTCGAGAAGTTGATTTATTATGGTGGGAAACGACAAGAGAGAAACAGATTTTGAGTGGGAAGGAAAATAAGTATTCTTGTTTAGTCTTGTTAGTTTAAGATGCATATTAAACATCCAAATAAAGACATCAAAGAAACAGTTGAATGTATAGGTCTGAAGATCTATGGTGAAGACTGACTGTAGAGATTTTGGTCCTGTATAAAATCATCTAGACTATTGTAGCTATTAAGAAAATAAAGGCGTTGAAGATTGATCCCTGGGAATCTCCACAAATAAAAGGTGAAGAGGAGGAGGCAGAATTCTCAGAGACAGAAGAAATGTTTCTTATGATGCCAAAGAAGCCCAGAGAAGACGGTATTTTAGAACAAAGCTCAACTGTGCCAAATACTGCTTTTTGCCACAAAATAGCCTGGGCCTTGGAAGCACAAAAAGTAATACCACCTGGCCCCGGAACTTAAAGTTCATATTCTAATGGGAGGTACAGGGAAACAGACAATACTCTGACACATAATTGTGATAATTCATGGTCTTGTAGGAACACATAAGAAGGACACATCCACCCAGACTTCAGTGCTGAGGAAAATGATTAAGAATGGCCTTTTGGAGGAAAAATTAGGAAATGTGGCTAGGCAGAAAACAGCATTCTTTGTTAAAAACACCTGAGAAACCAACTTAAAGTTTGGTAACTTGTAGGAAGGCTTCCACGATGGATAGAACTTCAATTTGGCATAGGATACAACGCTAGAGAGATAAGCATCAGCCAGATCACGGAGAACTTTGAAAGTTATAGTGAAGAGTTTGAACTGTTTTTTCTAAAGGCTATTGGGATTCACAGAGAAATTATTAACATTGAACAACCAGAAAAACAATTTGCGTCTTGAAATAATCACTCTAGCAGCCAGCCCCAGGAGAATGGCTTAGAGTGGGTCAAGAAATCTGATGTGAATATTGTTTATGAACCTGTGGCAGAAATTCAGTCAATAAATGATGAGAACCTGAACTAAAGAAGAGGAAGTAGAATCTTTTTAAAAAAATCTTAAAGTCCATCAAAGTCCATGTATCTTATAATAGGTCATAAATAGTAAAGATGGACACTATTTTTAATTACGACAGAGGGTACGTTTGGGCCAGTAAACGGAGCTCTTTAATTTGGAATTTGGTCAGCAAAAACTGGTAAATAATTCCTGACAGATGGCAACACAGAATCTTCTGTGACCATTAACATCAAGATCTCTGCTTTATGCTTCATCCAAAAGATGCAACTTCTGACAACGTAGACATTTCCAATTCTTTAAAAGGTCCTTTGCCATAGAGTGCTCTTCCCTTTTATGGAAATACAGAGGTCTCTCTTATTTAATAATGTTTATAATAATGTTGATAGTTAAGATAATAATTATTGGAGACTTTATATACTACAAGAGAATTGACACATGCCTCTCTGGTGGCTAATAGGTGACATATCAAAGTGCTGAAGACTCAACTAGAGATCAGAAGCCAGCTCCAAGGATTTTGATAAATTGGATTTCTAATTCAATCTTGAGTACATAATTTTTGCTTGTGTATCTCACTTCTGCTACTCACTTTCTCCCTAGTGTCTATAGATATAGTCCTCTCTCTGCAATTCTGGGACCTTAGATTCCCTAAAAATGTTGAACTCATGCATGGAAAGTGCCAGTGGCATTTATGGTGATAATATTCTGAGACATAGAGGGTGTTACATAATTTTGTTTGGAGATCTACAGAGAGACATTTCCCATTGTTAATGTCTCAACTAAAGTGGCCAAAATGTGTTTCAATTTATATATTAAAAATTATGCAATGAAAAATTTAAAACATAAAACATTAGGAATCCATATAAATGTCTACCTAGTTTCAAGAATTGCCTGATTCTCTTATTCAGTAATTAATCATGTGTTGCTTGGAGATAAAACTGTACTGTGTTATTTATTGGTGCTTAACTCTTCCACCTTCACATAGCCAGGTACTGTTTTGTAGGTGATCAAAATACTAGAAATCATTAGAAAAATGCTATAATTATACGGGTGAGGAAACCAAGGTCCAGAGATATACAAACTTCTTATATTTCTGTAGTCTGCCAGAGGCAGAACTGGAATGCAAACTCAGGTTTCCTGTTTTCAAGTCCAATGTCTTTGCTTAAAACTCTTGGATAGAGGAGATATGTCTTATATTAAACACCGTATTATTCTTTACTAAAATTTACATCACATTGACTTGTTGCTTTTAAGTCGTTGATACCCACAATGTCCTAGAATAATCTGTTGAATAATCTTTTGAGCTGTGACTGTAGCACTGCACTCCAGCTTGGGTAATAGAGCAAGACCCTATCTCAGGGAAAAGAAAAAATGAAGAAGAAGAAAAAGGGATGAATTCATTGGCAAAATATAAAAATAGACATCTATAGGTTCAAAATATGTAAAGCAGAAGTTGAAAGAAAAGAAGAAATTAACTAATCTACAAACATAGCTGGAAAACATAAAGCACCTCTTTCAACAAGTGAGGGAACAAGAATATACATATTTTAGTAATATACTGAAGAACTGGACTCCCCTATGAATCAATTATATATTTTATCTCCATAAAATATTGCAGCAAAATTTTTCAGAGTAGGCACGCATTCCAAGTGCATGAGAAACATTAACAAAAGGATATTAACAGAAATGTGATTTTCAAATTATTTTTTATTTTTATTTTTTAGAGACAGAGTCTTTCTCTATCACCCAGGCTTGAATCCAGTGGCACAATCACAGCTCTCTGCAACCTCAAACTCCTGGGCTGAAGCAATCCTCCCTCCTCAGCCTCCCATGTAGCTTGGGACTACAGACAAGCACCACCACAATGTGTCACCTTTTTTTTTTTTTAATTCCTTGTAGAGACGGGGTCTTCGCATTTTGGTCAGGCTGGTTCTTAACTCCTAGCCTCAAGCAGTCCTCCCATCATAGTCTCCCGAAGTGCTGGGATTACAGGCGTGAGCCACCATGCCTGGCCTTCTGAAATGTGATTTTACAGGACTTGCATTGTCAAAAGTAACCATTAAAATTTTCTCCCTTTCTGTTCTCACTAAAAACAGAAATCACATTAACTCAATCTTTCCAAGCCTTTTTGAAACTCTATATTATTAACACTTTTTAAAAGAAAAAAAAAGTATCTGTAAAAAGTGTCTGTAAGGTAGTACCTTATTTTGGGTTTGGGAATGAAGTGATAAACTATGATGTCATCCTATAGTTAAATTTTCCTACCAAAATGATGAAAACATTGCTTTCTGTAAATATCATTATAGTTGAGGGTTTTGTTTCCTAATGTAAACTAAATTTAAAAAAAAGTTAAAACCAACAGGCACATTATTGTGTGAATAAAAACTAAGCATATTCCCCAAATGTATTATGATAAATATTTTTGTTCTTATATCTCCTTTTATAAATACTGACCTGCACACATATCTTATTAATGCACATTTCTTGAATTTTTGAGTGAGGCAGAGAAAGAAGCTTCTGCATTTTTCTTTATTTCTTTTCATCAATTTTGGAAGAAAACAGTATTACCAGAAAAGGATATACTGAGGAATGAAGACACTGGCAGGAACTGAAATATGAAGAAGAGTTACGAAGAAAAGAAATTAAGAAAATTTTCCTAAGTGTAAGTAAGAGTGACAATAGTTTTCAAAAAAGAGGCAATTGCAAAAAGGGGGAATTGTGAAAGGAGTTGATGATAGTCCTAGAGTGGAGAGCTCAAGTTATTTATATGAACAAATAGGGTATTGGTAGCGTTTTGTCAGTTTGAGAAATGTAGATGTTGCAAGATGGACTAAGGAAGGTTACAAGAAATTCCCTCAAGCCAATAACTTCAATGAAAGTATGCCTAAGAATCATTTGAAAGAAAAAGTGTTGCTTGCGAGAATGAGGAATCATAAAAATTCAGTGGAGAAAAGCTAAGAAATTTTGTTACCCCCACTTAATAGAAAAACGTATTTAAAAAAATATTTGTGGTATAGCACAAACCATAATCAGAAGATTTTGCTATTTCTCATATCATATTATGTAGATAGTACATGTTTAAGTCAATCACACCCTAATGGAATATGTTGACATTTTATACATATTTTGTTTTATATGAATTACTCCATGATTTTAATTTACTAGATATGTATGCATTTTATCAGTTGGTTTTTTTTTTTTTTTTACATTAAACAGATGGTACTTACTATCCCTTTTATTATAAATGATTAGAATTTGGCTACCCACTCAATATTTTTATTTTGTCTTTCTGATTTATAATGTCTGTGTTGATGATGAACTCCATTCACACATATAAAAACATACATATACATACATAAGTATACTATATAGAAAAATCAACTACAATTCATTTAATATTTTGAAAGAATAACATATAGAAGAATCTGTTAGTATAGCTATAATGTTGCATAGCTATCTATTTCCTTATAGAAGGAAAATATTTCATACATGCAGCATATTTATAGACATGTATGAAATATTTTCCTTCTATAAGGTCCAGGTTTGTAAAGAAAAAAGTGCCTTTTCCTAAAAAATAAATGCTTCCTTTTTTTTTCTTACTTTACATATTTTCATTCAATCACAAAAATATATTTTATTTTAAATATATTTTTTACATAATGTCATATTAAATGCGGCTTTTAATGATTGGTTTTGGTGATTTTTGAAGATTTTTGTATTTAGATGGCATACACATTTTCAATCATGTCTTAATTACTTTTAAAAATGCTGCACTGGCTTAGGGACAAGACAGATAACTTGTTAAGCATTTGAAATTTCTGAGCTGTTTTCTCAGTTCTGGCAGTCACTACCCAAGTCCAGATTGTAACCTCCTTTCTGCCTCCAAAGCCTGCCTTGGCTCCGTGTCCAGTGAGGGATTATGGATTTAGCAAGGAAGGTAAGTGTGACTACAAGCATTGGCTCACCATCTGCTCCCCAGCAGAGCATGGGCCAACCTGCATCGCCTGCAGCAAGACCAGGGCACTGTTCTGCAGCCAGCCCTTTCCAACCTGGCTCAAGGCACACAGCACATTCAGTCAGATGATTAGGTCTAAGTAGTCCATATGTAACAGAATATTTTTCCTAAATACCAAAATGAAAACAAAATGAATGCCATTTTTTTCATTCTCCTTACTCGATACATCAAGTTTTACACAAATAAATACTCTCTTAAGGTTTATGCAAATGATAGAAAAATAAAACTATGCATTATTTAGCAGTTCTCCTATTTCAAGATCTAACAGACTTTATTCACAGCATGTTTTTCCCTAGTTTATGCTGGCCTTCTTTTCTGATTCGACTTTTTAATTCATCTTTTTAAATTATTCCTTTTTAAATCATTATCTTATGTGTCTTCATAGATTTTCATGTATTAATCTATTATTAATTTTTACTATACTCAACTTAATCTTAAATTGTTTAAAGCTCTTTTAAGAGTAAACACTTGCCTATGCTTTAAAAATAGCTTGTACTTTTAACATTTTACATATTTGATACAGTAGCCTCATTGAAACCTAACTGTCAAATAAATTATAATTTTATTATGTGCATTTTTAGGCATAGAAGAATCAAGCATTAAATAGGAAAGTTAACCTTTGTGTTCCGGAATCAAGATTATTTTTTAGTTCTCCAGAAGTAAGATTTCCAGTCACCTACATTAGCACATTTTATTTTCTTTTGCATTTATCAATAATACGCTATTAAATATTTTTGTATTTTGTTTCAGGTCAAGTGCCTTAAAAAATAAAAAGATTTCCATAAATAGCAGAAAAACATGCAGTTGAAAGTAGCTTTCTGCTTCCTTTAGCCCTGTTGCTGATTTGAGCACACAGAGTGAACATGAAAATAAGCTGAACAAACATCTCACCCTTTTTACTTAAACTGTTGTCTGCCTGACTGCAGAATGCACACAGAAAACAATCTAAAATTGTATAACCCATAATATAGTATATTAAATTACAACATTGGTCAGTAATGGAAACTTATTCCCAGATATAAATTATTTACAGCCCATTTAAGTAATCCATATTCAGGTGTGGCAATGAAAAAAAGTGCAACATAAATCTTTAATGCTGACCGGTTGAGAGAGCAGAGCTGAGGATTACAGACATTTTAAAGAAAAAAACTAAACGAATTGATATAGCCTGTTCAGTGGCTTACTGCACCAGCGTGCTAATAAATTGACGGATGGCGTGTCAGGGGTAGGAGTTGAAATCCTAGCATTTCTAACTAAGGCGGGATCTAATATCAGACTACCAAAATAAGGAGTTTCTGAACCTGGTTGTCACAGGAAACAGGCTGTGCATCTTTCTGTATATGCAAGTGTTCAAAATATCATATTTCAACATGAAAATCCATGAAGGATTTTTTTTTAAATTAACTCAGTAACTGCATTAGTAATTTCAACGAGCCACATAAATTGTGTTATAAAACAGAGAGGGTATATTAAAGGTAAGCATTTCTTTTTCTTCTTCAAGGAGTTGGGGCCAATGCTTTATTTTGGGAAATAAACTTATCAAAGAAATCCCTTTAATCCTGTTTTACATTTCCATAGTATATAGAATAGAATTCATCAACCAACTTAAAGGGGGAAAGGAAGCAAAGACTTCTGGAGTGTTTCTCACTATTTTTAATACAAATTGTGCAAGTTGTTAGCTACTTCAAACTGAAGTATAAAAGATCATGGTAGGGGATGGGGGGGTGGGGCCTTCATGTTGCAATTTCTTTTGTTTCCTGGAGCAGTACCTATATTAATTCATCTTACAAAGATCATTGCTCAAGAACTAAATTTTGCATATATTAGAAAGCAGAATTAGCATTGCACTGTGTACAACATTCCACGCTAACTTCTCTCCAAGCAACCATTAAAGGTCATGTTTTGACGACTGAATGGCATGTCGGCACCTTGGTTCCCTGGAGAGGCATTCCCCAGGTACATGCAAAAGGTTATTAAATTACCTTCCGAGCAACACTATCTCTTCGGATGCAAATAATTACAGGCTTTTAGAGGCATCAGAATGCTTGCTTTCTTTCTTTCTCTCTCTCTCTCTCTTTTTTTTAATAAGATGAAGATGCAGTACCTAATGACCATTTTTGTGTGTGAGTCATATAGCCTGTCAGTGGTGACAGGACAAATGAGCGTAATGGCATAGCTTAAAGGGGAAAGGTTCATTTTAAATAGTGACAAATAATATTTAAATGGCATTGTTGGAGACCCATCATGCTTGTAAAATGTAGTTTGTATCTCTTCTTCATCCTTTAATTTCATCACTGTCAAATGGCATTAGCTGTTAACATGCAACATCAGGTGCAGATATAATTTTTAACTGTTAAATGTGCCCATAACCAAACATAATATATCTTGATTTTTCCTGATATTTTTTGGTACTATGGGTAACTCATTCCATAATTCAAAAGACAAAATGTATCTAGGGATTTGATTGTAAAGACAACTTTACTAGATGGATAAAATAACAGCTTTAAAATGTCATTCCTTGAATGTTATTTCTTGTCAAGATTCAAAAATGGAAATGACTTAATTGTTAGGCTAATTGTAATTAACCGATTGGTAATATCATGGACAAGCTTACCAGCCGTAGTGATTTGGTCAGAATAGTGATGGGCAAACCAAATATAATGACATGTATACTGGGTATACTTGGAATAAGATGGTGAACATAAAACAGATTTTCCTTTAATGCAAATGCATAACTTCAGAACATGTAATAAGTGTAAATCACATCACTGACAAGCAAGATTTTTCTATTCTTTGTCTAGTTATGGAACTTGAAAAAAGTTAACCGAAAGTCTACGCTGTGTTTTCAGTTTTCTTGAGATAATGCAATGCCATAATAAAAAATATATGGAGAATTGGTAAATGCTGACATATCCTGTGCATAGAATTGCAATTCTAATTTCAAACTTTCATATAAAGCCTTCTAATTCTTAAATATTTTTACACAGCTTCATCACATTTATTGCTACTTTATTTTCAGATCACTTAAGCCAAAACTGGAGACAGTTTAGGTACCTTTGAGTTGTTAAAAGTTATAGCCAATTTTCTCAAAAATTATACCAGCTAAAAACACAACATTAAATATTTACCCTGTTGGATGTTAAAAAACGCTTACAATGAAAAATGTTCACATATTGACTATTCAAAATGGCCTTCACTTTGAAATTGTGAAATGGAAGGGATTGCAGATGTACAAGAATAAATATAAAAACAAATGAGTTGACTTGAAGTGTTGCCGGCTTTCATAAACATGCTACTGCAATAACATGTGACATTAATATTTAATTACAAAAGCACTGCTGCAAAATCTTTGAAATTAATGTTTTGCAAAATTAACATTCAGTGCACAGAAGCAAAGTCGTTCCAGGCGCGACTGTGATTAACAATGCCATTCACTTTACATATTATATTAATATATTATTCAAGCTACGAATTAACACCTCCTAATTTAAATAAGGTGCTACATATCATGATGAACTAAAATGCTTTTCTTAAAATGGCCCATCTGATTTTAAGCAATCTGTGTTTATCATTTAATATTTTGTTATTGAATACTGTTCTCTGTAAAACTCCTTCCACTTTAATTTCAAGCAGAGGAGACCTCATTAAACTGGTGCCTTCCGTTTCTAGGACTGTTAAGCCATTTCAACCATATTTTGTTTGTTAGCTACGCCAGCAGTACTGAAATACTACTGTGTGTATGAGTGTGCTCATAGACAGCCATACTTTTACTTTTAGGGCTCTAAGGGATTCTCCCAAGCAACGTACTTTTTTGCTTTCAATGAGACACTTGTTTGCACAAATGTCGCCACTATCATTGTGTCACAGATTTCTACTTATTCACTCCAACTGAGGTGAATACAGTTCCTCGGAGGGAGGAGCTGTAGTTTCAAAACTGCCTCTCATACTGAACCTCAGGGTTTACCAGTTCCCTTCGAAAGTGTGAAGAGCCTTGGAGACTATGTGAATTTCTCATTCTAAACTATGAATGTGGGATAACTGTCATTCCTGTTCAGAATCCATTTATCAGGAAGGAGTTCAGAGGGCCATTTCTGTTTTCCTGGGGCCAATGCAAGGGAGAGGTTCTTGTTTGAAGAAAAACAAAATACCTGAGCAGGTAAAAATCAATCTGCAGACATCATTTCAGAGCCTTAAAATCTTGCTCCATCGTTACAACTTTGGGGCAACAAACTGCAATGATAATTTGTTACCATAGTGTTTTTGCTATGTTTGAAATGAAAAGACAATTACTGATGCTCTGAGGAAATATTTAGGAAAAAAAATCCATGTCTAAAACACCACAGGATAACTTTGGTGTATTCTAAAACAGTTTCTAAGTTATAGTACCTTGGTTTCCCAGCCACTCAACAAATATATGGAAATTATGAAATTGGGCTGCAACCATCTCACAATTTTAGGATCCTGAAATGAAAAGAAACTTTTGTTCATCGGTTTTAGGTTAAAGAACCCTAGGCGGTATTTCTGGATATCTCCTGTGTCATGTAATTTGGACACAGGTTCATTTATCTAATGGAATAAGTAACAATTTTGAGATGCTAAAAAAATGAAAGGATCTTTAGCAATCCAAAACTACCTTATATTTAACCTACATGAGGAGTGAAGAGACCAGTAGGATATTAACCAGTGAGACATAAGTATACAGTTACATTTTCCCACTTTGCTAAAAAAAGCACCAAACCCTTTATATCAGAACAAGTTTCTCTTAAAGGGCTAGACTAATCTTGGTTGGCCTCACATTCAATATCAATCTGTTATTTTATTTAATTAATTTCAGAGACAGGATCTCATTCTGCTGTCCAGACTGGAGTGCAGTGGTGTGATCATAGCTCAATGAAGCCACCAACTCTTGGGCTCAACAATCCTCCCCCTCAGCCTCCAGGGTAGCTGGAACTACAAACATGTGCCACCAGGCCCGCTTGTCAATCATTTCTTGCTCATTTGCCTTCTAATTTTTTATTAATGTATTACACATCTATCCTTTTCCTGAAAAATAATGTTTCTTTTAATTACTTTTATAAAGCAGTATTCTAGTTCAATGTTACATGTCATTTCAACAGGAGAAACCCTATTTATTAAAGTAAAATTATAAATAATGGTTTTGATGATAATGATTCAATGGAACTTTCAAAGATTATACGGTTTTTAAGGAAGATTTATTTCCAGCTCAGTAACGTATTTTAGCTATTCAATTAGCAGATTCAAAGAATGTGGAAGACATTGGAATTTTTCAATGGCAAATAATAGAAATAGAAATAATCTGTCTATGCCTTTCATGCAAAAGAATTTGTGAAATGTTAGTCAATGTGAGTTGGTCTACCATCAGTTCTGTAGTATTTAATACAAAAGAAAATAATATTCCATAGTTATATAAATATTGTAAATTCTGAGTTAAGCAAAGAAATATTTTTATTGAGGATTTCTCACAACCTTGATGTTAATTTGTATTGTGGCTCTCCATGTAGAAAATACAACACATACAAATTTTCTCAAACTTATTTGACCATAGATAATTTTTCCATAGATCATTATGAAAAGTGTGGACCACATTTTGGAAAATATTAGTCTTAAAAAATAGTAATCATGTATGATTGAAATTAACCTCCAAATATTTAGGTGTTTTGAACACAATCACATTTTAAAGATCATTGTTTTAGGCTGGGCGCAGTGGTTCACGCCTGTATTCCCAGCACTTTGGGATGCCAACGCAGGCTGATCACCTGAGGTCAAGAATTCAAGACCAGCCTGGCCAACATGGTGAAACCCCATCTCTACTAAAAATACAAAAATTAGCCGGGTGTAGTGTAATCCCACCTACCCAGGAGGCTGAGGCAGGAGAATTGCTGGAATCCAGGAGGCAGAGGCTACAGTGAGCTGAGATCACGCCACTGCTCTCCAGCCTGGACAACAAAGCAAGACTTCCTCTCAAAAAAAAAAAAAAAAGAAAGAAAGAAAGAAAGAAAAGAAAAGAAATTATTGTTTTGTATCAATGACTCTAGAAGGTAAAGGAAGGCAAATCTATTTTTTGAAAGTCTATTAAATGAATCTTAAAAACAATTTTCCGGTAGTAACTTCTTAACAGTATTTATTTATTTTTTTAGATTGCAGTAGTACATAAAGAAAGCTCTTTAAACAAATGTTTTCTAAACTATATATTTCTCTGGAAAATACATCATAAAAACCTAAAAATTACTAAATATGTTAGGGTATTCTTTGCCAAAAAGGGGGGGGCATTAAAAATACTGCAATAAATGTAAACTAGACTACAAAGAATTGGAATGTTGTTCAAAAGTTGAGGACAATAAAGGTTATTCAGGGTGAAGCTTTGTCTTAATTCTTTTGTCTGTTTCTTACGATTTAGTACAAGATACTGGTTTCTAGGAAATCCACATCTTCTAAATAAATATGTTCTATAAATAGTGAACTGATCCTTTTATTTATATTTTAGATAGAAAATATTATGATGAGAATCTATGACTTTCTGGAGCAAATACCTTTCTTTGTTATCGAAGAGAGAAATATCATATTCCTAATTCCATGCCACATTACAGCAAAGCTCCAGGGTACCAGAGTAGTTCATTTTCTAAATGCCAATTAGCAATTAGTTCGATCTTATTGATGTAGACACAAGATTGAAAAATGGGGAATCTTCTGACATTAATCCTCCCACCACAAGTCGGCTTAATTGCAAGCTAACATAATTACAGATGCCCAAATTTGGGCCACTACCATAGGCATCACATATCCCCCCAGGTTAAAAAGCCATTCCTGTAGAAGAAATGGACCCAAGAAACTGGTAACTCTGACCACCTCGGGCAAATTCTATTCATCATGGCAAATATATTTTGTCCATTTAAGCATTTTGCTTAATGAAGGTGAAATCTGATCAATGGTGTCATATCCAGAAATTTAGTAGTCTCACTTTCTCTCTCCCCTTTTCCCCCTTCTCCTTTCCAGGTATAAATGAGCTTTGAGATCTATAGTTATTTGCTGGACAATTCCCTGATGATATTAAAGCACCCAGTCGAAGAATGTGCCTTGTCAAAAACATATCAACCACAATCATCCTTCAAGATACACTTATTATTAGTTGACTGCTTATGGCTATTTTAGACTGAAAGACCAACACAAAATGGTAAGAATAGACTAGTAGTCCTTATACATAATAAATAACAATCAGGAATTCATATTCATGCACATAATATTTTACACTTACTATTGTCAAAAGCATAATTGGTGCATACTGAATCCATTCTGAAACTTTAAACCTTCACAGCTACAGCATGTCTACTTCCTTTACAACTCCAGCTTTCTCTCGTAGAGACCCAGATGACCATCTGGGTGCAATATAAGCCCCAGACATTCAAACTGGCTTTACTTATATACTATAATAGATATTTTAATG
The DNA here is from genome assembly GCF_048565385.1 of Saimiri boliviensis. Classification (NCBI taxonomy): domain Eukaryota; kingdom Metazoa; phylum Chordata; class Mammalia; order Primates; family Cebidae; genus Saimiri; species Saimiri boliviensis. Next base: position 95,591,320 of record NC_133453.1, read on the forward strand.
AAGACTAGTAAGATACACAAAGAGAACAGGGACAGTTGACTAAATATTTCATATTTTCTGTTTGTTCCTTGAAGCCATCTTACTACAAAACATATTATTTCATACATTGGAAAAATAAATGATAAAATAAAATAATGAATAGATTAGCATCCTCTAGGCAGTTTTCAACTTTTCTTCGATATAAAATGAGTTATGATCCATCTTGAAGATACTAGCTTTCATTTTAAAAGGCAAAAGTTTTCTTGACATGAGTGTAGAGTTCTACATGAAATCTTTTAACTATTACAGATGTTGAAACTCAGGCAAATGATAAAAATCCCTGGTCAATTCCAGTTAGAATACATATAGGAGGCACAAAGTGCTGTATCAGTGAATCAAAGATACACTTTTTAAAAATATGCTAAAAATTAAACTAATTATAAACCTGAATACATATTGACCTAAAGTAGTTTTCACTGAGGGGAGATAATCCAAAAATAAAGTGTTTTGTGATGGTAAAATAAATTTTTATATATCCTCTCTGTCTTGGGGGTACAAGCAAAAAATTAAGAAAATAATAAAAATGATAATATTGCTATCATTACAAGGAGATATTTTATAATAAGTGTTTATTTTAATGTGTTGTCAAAAAGGACTGTTATATTTTAACTAACTGCCACTAAGTTTAAATTGAAATGGTGGACTCATAAACCATTCTTCTTCTGCAGATCTTAATATTTTATCATTCATATGCATATCCTTCAAGAAGCAAGCAAGTAAGGTAGCATAAATATATTATAGCAGAGAAACTGAGGCCCTGAAAGGTAATGCACTTGTTCAGCCATACACAGTGGTTGCCTAGCTAAGGCTGAAATTCACATTGCTTGATTTCAGATTTATTCATTGCTTTATTGCTTTACACTTGGACTCTGGAGTTTGTTGTGGGACACAGGAAAAGCAACAATCCCTGCACATAGGTTAACAATGTCATCTCACCAATACAAAAGATATTTATTATGCATCAAACAATTTATATAAAGTTTAGTTATCCAGGGAAATACAAACATATATTTTAAAAAAGAGTATACCAATTGGCCTCAGCAGAGAGGTCTTCACTTGCAAACTGACTCTCACCCCATTTCAACCTAAGAAGCTGAACTATTTTAGAAAATTACAAGTTAAAATGATTTGCATCACTTTCCATCTTTAAGAATGAAAGTGAATTAATAAATGTCATGGACAGGCATTCATCCTAAGGAACTGGTCAGAATCACTGACACTGAAGACAGGAAGTGAAGACTTCTTGGAGACAGTGGTGGGCTTCCATGCCTCTTAAACAGACTTTGATGAATTGATCTTGTTTCAACAATAGTTGATGCTTTCAGCAGTTCCTTTTATCTGCTCACTCAATCTAAATTTCCAAGTTCAGAATGAACATTTTTATTGGCTGGCTTTCCTAAGTGTTGACTAGATGAACAAATAAAAAGGCAATCCTCACGTTTCTTCTCAGCAGCTTCCAACAATGTCAAAATAGACTTTGTCAGGTCTAAATAACTTGATACGTATTCAGAGTCCTTTGACATTTTATATGTGTATGTGTTGTTCAGGATGTTAGGAGTTACCTCATTCCTTCCAGTACCCAAATTTCTCTTATCAAACAGTTACAGATTTTTAAAATTCTACTCTACGTAAACGTCGTAGTCAGGAAGCGATTCATATAGAACAGAACACTCCTTGACTTAATTTACTTTTCCCATTTCCCTATTTGGAAAATTGGTGGTAAATCTCCAAATAAAAAGAATCTGGAGTTTTCAGCATTTTCTAGAAGATCAGAATTGAAATGACAGGTAGTGGTGGCATGGGAAAAACTGTCATCATTGAAATTCCATTCTAATTATTTAAAATCTTAGATAATTGAGACTATCCTTAGGTGTAAGAGGGAATGAGAGAAGTCACACATATAAACATGTACCTGTAGTTTGCTGCTCACACCTACAGACCAACACACATGGACACCTTTACCACTTTTAGCAACGTGAATGATTTCATAAACTTTGAGATGAGATTGACACTTAAAAAATCACCCTAACCTCTAATTATGGTTATAATGAAGCACCAGTTTAACACTGTTTGGTTTTTATTCTTCATTAACAATTCAAAATAACAGTTTTTCTAGTCCGGAAAATAGGCGAGTGCAATTTTTCAGTACTAAAAATTTCTGAAAGAGTTAAAAAATTCATAAAGAATGACAAAGGCACTTTCAAAAAAAATAATGTTGCTATCACAGTAGAACAGTATTTCAGAGAAATACTGCGCATTTGATGACTGTCAGAATTTACATAACTTACTCTGCATGAATTAACTATGAGGCATAAAATTCAACTTTGGCTTAAACACACACTCAGTAATTGTCATGTGACATTTTGAGGCATTGTATGACATCAAGGTATTGCCTAAATCACCAACACAAATATGTCAAAATGACTGTGACATATGACCTTAGTGTCCCAATAGGTTAGAGAGGAAAAATGTGATGGTGTAAGTAAAAGAGCTAGAACAAAAATGGGTCCACATCTGACAATTTGTTTAGGACTTTCTAGCTGAAATGGAAACTTGTCAATTGAGTGTCCATGATCACCACTCTATTAGGGTAACAAACTAGGCTCACACAAAATAACTCACAGATACCAGAATCTCTCAAAATTATGAACTATGAAGAAAATCAAATTCTAATATTTAACATCTGTCCTAGGAGTCTTATCATTTATCTTCTGATCAAAATTGCAAATGGTGCCAAAAAAAAAAAATCATGAAGTCAAAAGGACTTGGTGGGGGTATCTTTGTTTCTCTCCCAAAGCCTAAAAGTTATACTCAACTGCAGCACAAAGAGTAAAGAGGTTGTTATTCATATTAACTACATTTACATTCCTAACGCAACATCCAGAGAGCTAATAGTGGGGTTATTAACATAACAAACGTAAATGTTCTATATAAATAATACTGTTTCAGGCCAGCAACCGCTCATCTGACAGCATTTAGGCACAGGCTCAACATCTGTTTATGAACACTTTGCCTAATGATATCATCAGATATCATTAAGTGCGGCAGAATACAGCATAGAGGCAGGTGCAGCTGCCTTCACAACCCATCACAGAGAAAGAAAAGAGCTGCGTTCCCCATCCGAAAACCCATCATTAGGACAATTTTCTTCGACAAACCAGCCCTGTGATTTCAATCTGTATATCACCTGTAATTGTAGTTTTTAGCAAGAAGCTGATTCTATACATTTAGCGACGAATCACGTTGATGGCCTGAATACTGGAAACACATTTGTGGTACCAGCTGCGGCAGCTTTTTTTAGAGCCTGTGTTAACAAAATACTGCTAACAAGGCAATGCTGGGAGTGCAGCTTTGTTTCTCTTTCTTGTTCATAGTGTTTAGATGTGCATAATTATGGAAATTAGCAATTGATTGCTTCTCAATAATAATTGATTACTGGTCACTGAACTCTTCTGTAGCACTTTACCGAAGGTGAGGACATGAGATAAGTGAATTCTTACCAGTTCCAACCATATAGAAATAAAGAGACCAAAAAGAACTCTCGATTTGTACATCAGTTTCCATGATAAACAGACCAAAGGGATAATAGAATATCCCAGAATCTAGTTTGCCCTGAAGCAAATTGTACAGATCATAGCAAGCCTGCAGAAATCTCCCTGTGGACCATGTAAGAAACATACATCATTTTTATATATGTCAGTTGGTCTTTGATTTGAAAATATTTCTACCCATTTAATTTATCTCTTTCAGTCAGTTTTCTTAAATTGTACAATTTAAGGGTTATATCAAAAAAATGAATACCAATTTTCAACACCTCTCAAATTGAAACAAACTGACAAAATAATGTGAAGTCTCTTTTTGCAAAGAGGTACAAATTCAGAAGCCTATCGTCTCAGACAGAGAGCGAGCACTTCAAAATGATTCTCCTCTTTTTGATCTGCTGTATATCCATCAACATTTTGGTCTGTGCCGACTGACTTGTTTCAGTATAACATAATGTAGAGAATGTTACTTGATGCGGCAGCTAACATTTAAAGGAAAATGCACTGATTTTTGGCTTAATCACTACTGTCAATTTGGACATAACATATCCAATTCAAATTTACTGTAGTACATGGAAGCCTCTCAGACAATAAAGTATCCGTGGTGTTTGTTAAATGGGAAACACCGTGACTCATGATGTTTCAAAGATGGAAAGAGCAGTAGGGGAAAAAAATTAACTCTTTATTTTGGAAGAATAATGAGCTTCCAAGTGTTTAACGTAATGCTATTTCTGGTGTGTTTGTGAGTGTGTGTGTGTGTGTGTGTGTGTGTGTGTGTGTGTGCGCCCGCGCTAATTTGTACAGGACATGACTGTATTGTGGTAGTCAACTTTACAACCTGATTCATAAAAAATGCAGCTCGGTTAAAGTTAGTATGCTCAATTTCAATAGTGCTTTTATCCCAAAATGGGTAGCAGATTGTACAATCATGACTCAAAAAAAAAAATATGCACAAGTTATAAGAATTAGGCAACAGTTTGAGAATAAAACTGAATCCCTCCTCTCTGCCCACAGAAGGATTTCTCACATAATGAACAGGTGCAATTTCCAGAGATCTCTGTTCACTGAGATGGCAAAAGCCACTGTTTGTTGCTTTCCCCAGCAGCAACACAAGATAATATGGTGATAAAACTGCAATCAGAAACTGAAAAGCCACATCACATATATGTACAATTCTATTCTCTTAGTATATCTTGCAAACACAAATTCATATTCCTAGCATCCTAGTTCTTTCTTAAATTAACATTTATGCACTGAATAATATAATCACAAATTTTTGTACTACTTTGTACCCAAAACCTGCAAAGAAATAAAATAAAAGGAATTTAGGCAATGTGTGTGAGTCCATGTGTTTACGCCATTATGTTAGTGCCAAAAGCGTTAAAAAAAAAATACAGACAGATTCCCTGTAATATATCTCTGAGTTTATTATCAGCATGACATTTTAATGTGTGTTATTAAAATTATATTTTAGGGGTTGGGGTGGGGTTCAGGTGGAAGAGTACTTTGGAATATTGCAAGAAGTTGCACATAAAAATGATTTTGGTAACCTAGTGATGTCCTTGACACACTTTGGCACTACAGAGTGTATCTGCTTAAAGAGACATATGGCTGGAATGGCAGAAGTCAGAATTTGAAGGGTATTAGTAAAACCATGTGGGGGAAGCTTGAACTGATACTGGCTTAGGCTAATTGTAGCTCTTCTCTGATTTCACATGTTCCAAACCTGTAAAATAATTTTAACTACTGAAACCATAATTCCCCTTTTTTCCAGATAGTTTTAAACCACATTACTAGGAAATGAGATTGAAAATAAATCCACTTGCTAATAATAATGTGGGCGACTCTAAAATGTTAACAGTATGAAGTTTAAAAATGTGGTAAATGATCAATCCAAACCTTTGAACTGCTGGTGTGATTTGTTGCTGTTATTGTTGAATCACACCTTGTTGAAGTAAGAAAGGCCATCTGAGAAAATCAGAGATCAACTTCAAGTCTTGTCTTCTCAGCAACGATTTTCTGACCACATAAGAGCCCTGCAGAGCAGCCCCACAGCCTTCCTCATTAGTTCTATTTTCAGCAGAGCCCTTTTGACTATGTGATATTCCTTGCAGTTTACTTGTTTATTTGTTTATTGCCTTTCTCCTCTTTTTACTGAAGTGCAAGTGCTGTCACAGAAGGGATCTTGCTGGTCATCGCTCCTTTCTGCCTGACATCTACGAGGCACCCAGTAAAAAATGTGCAAAATGAATAAATGTGATACAATGTCCTTTTCAAGCCATGAGCTGAATAATATTCTCAACTTTTCCGTGGGATGGTCAGAATTTACTAACATAGTATAAATTTGTAAATAATTCATGCCAAAGTTTACACAAAATAGCATTTTATTAATGAAAAATGAAATTTTTTTCACATGGTAGCAAAGCTTATTTATATAATCTGAGCAGGGAAAGATTTTATTTAAATAAAGAAATTAGCTCAGTACTTCCTTAATACACACTCTACTACACTGCTACCTAAACTTTGCCTTGAATAAATAATTTTATAACTGAACACTTAGGTCAAAAGCATTTTTTAAAATTAAGCCAATTCATACATCTTAAAAAACTTGTTGATATTTACATACAAATAGCAGTTTAGAGAGGATCTATACTTAATTTCTATTCTTGATAAATACGTTATATTCGGCTTTGAAAAAAAGATTACCAAATTGCCTATACTACTTTTCTACTCAGGGTTAAAGATGCTAACCACATTCAAACCACCATCTGAGAAAATTATTTTTCATTTAAGACCTAATTCCCAGAGTATTGGAGTAGGTGAGAGAATAAGAGGTGTGTTATTGAAAGGGAATTTGGAACAAGTAATCATTCTGAATGTGTGTACTCAGAGACTCCTCAAAGCCTGCCTGGCAATCTGTTTTTTATGTAAGTTTGTTTTTATCTGTGGTGGGGAGTGCTGATATTTAAATTTGCATTAACTACTTTCCATAATGAATAAGAAGTGCATAGCTAAACTCAATTTGTAGCAAATCAATTTTGGCAGACAGCAAAAAGTCAAAAATTGTTTTTGTTTTTAAAGTAGAAAGCTTCTGTTTAAGACAGTTAAAGATTTTCAGAGAAAATAGATTATTAATGAGTAAGCTAGATTAGTGTAATGATAGGAATAGTTGCAGAAATAGTAAGAGGCTTAAAGAAAGCTCCCCAATTTTAATGCCCTGAAAAATTGGGTGTAATCTTGTCTTCCTCACTAGAGCTGCTCCATCACTCAGAGTTATTTATTTTCTCAATCTGTCAATATTTATAGTAAAGCTTGAAGAATCACCAAATTGTAAGGTCTAAAGTAACGTTGAGAAATCATTCATTAACTCAACAAATATCGAGTTTCTATCCACCCTCCACACTGCCAACACAGTGATCTTTCAAGGGCAAATCTGATCTTTCCACTGCCTTGCAGAAAATCCTTCAAAGATTACTCATTGCTGCAAGGCTGAAATTTAAACTTATAACCAAGATATAAAAGACTCTTAGTCCAATCTCTACCTGTTTTCTGATCCTCTTTCAGTAACCTTCTTCTCTGACCCTTTCTGACCACCCCACCCCCTGCCAAATTCCCTTACCACTTGTTGCCTTTATTCTCTATTCTAGAACTGCCTGCCATTTTTCAGCATACATCCTCATGCTCTGCAGATACTCTGCTCTCTTCCTGAAATAGCCTCTCTCCATGCTGCCTTTTCCCTATGGTGAGCTCCTACTTATCCATGAAAACTCAGATTAAATATAATTTTCCTGTAAAAACTTTAATGGGCACGGGCGTTACCATTTGTGCTATCATATCACTGTAAAAGTTCACCCTACTACTAATCATACCATCTTCATTCACTCTGTAAATACTTATTAAGCTTGCATTAGGTTGTAGGTACTGAGAACATACCACTGAACAGAAATAGATAAAATGTTCTAATCTCATTAAATTTTACCCTCAAGTTGCAAAATATACAATTTATACACACACACACACACACACACACACACACACGGTTAGGTGGTGTTAAGTTCTAAAAAAAGATTAAAACAAGGAAGGAAAGCGTATGGTATTAGAAGAGGTGATTAATATTGTCAATATTGTTTTTAGGGAACAGCCGATAAGAAGAGAGGTTTTAAGAAAATATATCTAGTTATCACATATTCACAATGGGTTTTATATGCATGATAGGACTCATGCTACTGAAGGTGTTATACTATTTTGCCTCATCCAGAATGCAGCATAATTTCTGACACATAGGAAATAAGTAAATAGATGGAATCTGGGACTTCACAAGAAATAATTCTATGCAAACTTAAAGGTTGTCAGAGTGACAGGTGGAATGTTAAAATTTATTTTAGCCTTTTGGAACTTCAGTGCTAGACATAAGACCCTATAAAGCTTATAGCCTTTAAAATGCAATTACTTATATAATAACACTGAAGAATCATCATGTGTCTGGATGACTACCCTGTAAGTAGTTAAATTACTCTATTGCCATACAGGCTAGAACAATCATGGCATATTCACTTTAAAATCACTTTATTGAGGCTATATTAATAGCATAAAAAGTAAATCATCCTTCCTATTTGAGGCACTTCTTTTTCTTATGAAATATTAGACTGCTAGATGAGTACTTTTTCCTTCCAAAGACTGTCCTGTCCTGCCTTTCTAGACATATAAACTTCTTTCATGAGTGTTCTTTTTTTCTTTTTGACAAAACATTAGCAAAACCCATGATCCCATGAAAAACCCAGAAAGTATCTGTTGATAATTAGGATACAGCTTTCAACTTTTATGAATCTCCAAATCATCATAATTGTCTTTCATGTCATTATGTACAATGGGTAAAATTCTGCTCTTCAATAGCTTGCAATAAGTCTTACGGTATTTGAAAACATAAATGTGGAGTTGTCTCCAATTCTACCATTAACGCATGGGCATTGTGAAGAATTTTGGGTAAGTCAAATATAAAATAGGGGTTTATATTTATTTTTAATGATTAAAATGACTTAAAGTTTGAAACAATGTAACTTTTTATATCATCCTACTGAAAACAACTTATATTTTGAAATATTTAAGCAGCAGAATTGCTGAGAGTGAAGAACATTAGTATTTTGTGAAATTCTAAATTTTAGATAATTTTAATAATGGTTCTGTGACTCTGGTTAGGGCAATGTGGGTCTACTGAGTTTATTAAATAAACAGAAAGGGAAACAGATACATAATGTCTTTGGTTGGAAATCACTAGGAGACATTCTATATGTTGTAATTCAGCATTAATGCAGAGTAAGCAAGAAATTTTAGGAACTTAAATGAGTAGGGGGAAAAAAAGGGTTTGGTGAGATGAAATTTGGTGTAGAATTCCTTGTTCTTTTGTTTTCAAATGCACTTGTGACTTTACACTAAGCATAACCAAAACCAGAAAGGAAAGAAGACGACATGGGGAATCTGAAGCTGCGACAAACAGATTATATATTATTTTCAAATAGTTTCCTGAAAATGTCTTAGGAGTGGGTTTAAAGGCATTATTCATCCAGAGAAAACCTCACATATTGCTAGAAACTTCAGATGAATCTGTTAACTTCCCCTATAAAATTGTTATATCAATGAAATCTTTCCTAATATTTTTACAACAGCAGTGAATAATGTGAAAGATCTTAATTCAAATATGACTATGTCTTGAAGAGTGATTTGAAGAGTAGGCTATGATTCGGGGGCTATTCTAAGATAATGAAAATGAATGAAAAAGGGGATGTAGTTCATCCTCTCAATCAACTTCCAAAAGGAGGGATGCTGGAGAGGTAAATAAATATCGTATTTAATGGATGATGTGACAGGACCACAAAAGGACCCTCAGGTTTCTATGTGTTCACAGAGAAGAGAGGAGGGGACTTCTCTGCCATTTTTAGAAAACACATCACGTATGGACAAAATTAAGTCAAACGAAAGAATAAACACTCCCAAAAGTGTAAAAACAAAAGGCTACCTGTTTTACATTGGTCAGTTGACAGTGAACATTTCAGTATTCCGATTTGTTAGATCAGTTTCTATTTTTTCCAGGTATAGTTTTCCACTTAGCATTTTTTAAATTTAGCATTGCCAAGTCAAAGATCAGAAAAACAGAAAAAGAAAAATATTTTTTCAGTAAGTGTGCTTCTCCATCGTATGCCCCAACTCGTTTAATTAGTGTTAGGGTTTCATCATATGAACAGAGGAATAAATCTTGCCACCAAAGTTGCCTTCTTTCAGAAAAGTGAGCCTGTCGGTGAGCTTTGTTATGAGAATCAACATTCCAGCAATATCTGCTCTTAATGCCATCCTGAGTTTTCCCATTTAGAAGTTGCCAGATTTGTGGTTTATGACCAACTTCAACAAGGTACTTGCACACTGCTTGCCCATAAAAAGTAATTCCTTTCTTTTAAAATTAAAAAAAAGAGAAAAAATCTACCACTAAAAATTTAGTGTAAAATCAGCTATAATAGGTAACAAATTAAAATTATATTACTAAGTCAGAGAAAACCTTCGAAATCTTTCCTGAACTCTGTCCCAGTATCTTGTACAGTGTGGCACATGTTAAGATTATCCCATTCATTCCTTCAAAATGTCTCAACACCATCACATAAAAGTCGTCACCCACAGACTCTTTTTTTCTTTCAGGCTCTTTCCTCTGGTTTATTATTGGTCACTCACACCCTGAAAAGTTTCCAACCTGTCTCGGTTCTCTTTGATTCTGCAACTTAAACCATTATTCCAATAAGTAAAACAAAGGTATAGAAAGCGCAGCCTGGCAGGTATCTGCCCTAATGACAAGATGTCCCACTCTCTTTGGATACAATAAATGAAATAGTTCTATTTTTTGTCTTTGTCATATATGTGTTGCTTCTCTATATAGGAGCAGTATGTTTTAAACATACTGATTGTAGTTTTCAAGGAGAAAGAAAAAACACTAACTTTGGGTTATGTGAGTTTGAAACGTTTAGAAATCAAGAAGGGGTAAAATGACTGGTTTGTTGAAAGAAGGTCCTTGTTGATTTATGGGCCATCTAAAAAGTTGTATGAGAACACCCAAAATATTCTCTAGAGAGTTTCACATAGTGATACACCGGATTAGCTTCAATACTTTAAATATAAATTACAACGATGATGCTGAATACAATATCTGGCTACATTTTAAGGATAGTGTGCTATTTTATGTGAACACACATAATGCCTAACTTGAGAATCTTAGTCATAGATTGTTAGTAGACAAAGCCATAGGCACCATGGAGAAGCAAGACAAAGTCTAAGATAATTTTAATGAAATGGACAGAGGTCTGGGCTTCACATTTGATGGCATGGGAGAAATAAGTAGGAACGGGCTCTTTGGGTGGCTTTGTTGCCAGTAGACTAATTCCAGACTCCTTTCCCGGCACCCAAGATTGTCTGGAATATAACATAATCTGTCTTTGGAGCCACAACATCTCTTTTGGTAGGTTTGCTTGATGTTTCTGATGAGAAGTATTACCCACTCTTCCTGTAATTCATCTTTGCTACCCCATTATATCTCATTGCTGTATCCTATATCTGACTATCAAAAATTTGTCAATCTGACCCTATATTTGTGAATAATATTTGGCTCAGTATGTTACCTAGTCTTTTTTTTTTTCTAGAGATAAGAAATTGAGTACTCAGGAGTAAAGAAAAGAGACTTGCTCAAGGGCACCAACCTAGGAGGTCTATGGCTACCACCAAGGTCACATATTCTAGTTCAGTTATCTTTTTCACTACCCAACTCTCCATAACACTCAACAACAGCAAAAAAAAAAAAAAAAAAACAACAGGCCCTTTCCTGCTCTTTAATTAAATATTAGAAGTTTGCATGACATTTAAGGAGCATATCCTTTAGAATCAAGTCTGACATATAATGGGCATTCAATCAATATTTATGAAAAAAAATGGATAGCTATCCCCAACAGAGAACACATTACCTCATATTTATTGCTTGTTATGGTGTTCTTTCTTGTTTTCTATTATCTAGAATGACATAGTGGAAAGAACATGAATTTTGGAACCCAGGATTTTCATCAACAAGTGAGGGAGGTAACTGTTCTAATTTTATAAACAGATCGAGATATAGAAAGGTTGAATAGCCTATAAAGGATAACTAAGCTATGAAGGAACTGAAGAAGAATTTGAGCCAGGCAGTCTGACTCTATTGTATTAGGGCACAGGTTTTGTGTACTTTCTTTTCCCTGACAGACACCTGGGTCAAAAGTCATGCCTTACAGTGAAGTTTTGGTTTCGTTGATATTACCTTAAGTAGTGTGCAAGAAAAAGCTAGTTAAATGGAAATATATAAAGTCATTATTCTGACAGTCTCTCTACTCTTATTAAAGGATTTAATATTAAATTAGCTGTACAATGCCTTCTTTTCATTTCCTACATCCCATCAAGTAACCAAATGTAGGATCCAGATTGCATTTGTTGGAGAAATTATGGATGCGTTTTATGCATTGTATTTTAATGTCACATTGGCTTGCATAAACAAATTCTAATCTGAGATAAATAGTTTTGTTCCTTGACAACAATTTTCTTTACAATACAAAGAACCACTGAATTGATCCACATGAGTTGAAGGTACTAGTCCTTTTCTTTTTCTGTGCACATGTTAGAAATTTGCTAGCTACCATGAAAGACACAGTTCTATGTTTATTTTTATTTACTTTCAAGGCAGGTTACTGCAGTACTTAATCACTGTGCTTTGATTGGACTTCTTGGGTTGAACCTCTACTCAGCCACTTACTCGTTGGTATAATCCTGAGTAAGTTATCCTTCTAAAGCCTCTCAAAGAATAATAATAGCACTCGAACTTCATGGAATCAATTGTAAGGGGAAAATGAGACAGAACATATAAGACTTAGATTAATTCTGACCATATCTTAAGTGCTCAGTAAGTGTTTATTATGGTTACTAGACACATTAAGGAACATTTGGGAACTAGAAGTAAAAGGGAGGAGAAATGCCTTCAAAAATTTTTATTTTAAGATGTCTAACAGTACTATGTCAAGAAGAAAACCCTGGGGATTTAAAAATCAGAGAATTACTAAGTAATTTCCAGCTGAGCAATTAATTTAATGCCGTGTTTTCCCCTTCAAGTTAATTATCATAGGTCAATGGTTTCTACCTTCTAGTGTTTTGGTAGGATTTTGCTATTGTATAAGCAGCACACCTTCCTCTCTCTCTCTGTCTCTCTCTCTCTGTCTCTCTGTCTCTCTCTCTCTCTCTCTCTCTCTCTCTCTCTTTAAAATATTTGACATTTTGCCAGTCATTGCTGAATTTAGTTGACCTGGAGTTATTCTGAAAAGAAATACTATGACCTTAGAAGTATGAAAATCTAAAAGAGAACTCCAGAATGTGTTAAATTCCTAAAAATCCCAGAAAAGGAGGCATTGTACAGCTAATTTTGCATCAAATCGTCAAATAACAGAAGAGAGACCTTCAGAGCAATGACTTTATATATTTCCATTTAAGCAGCTTTTTCCCGAATGTAACGCAGAAGCCTAGGTAGGCAAAATCCCTGAATCTGGAATGTAATGCAAAATTTGACATATTAGTCATATTCAAGCTATAGAAACAATGCCACATGTCAAAAAACAACATCATGCTACACTGCCTTGAGTCATCTCATGGCTTCCCACTGAACTTCAAATAAATATGAAAGCTTTAACTCAGCCTTCAAAACTGCAATCTGGCCCCTTCCCCACCACCTCCCCAGCCTCCTGTCTTCCCCTACTCTCCGCTCTCTCCAGCTAGACCAGCAGGTTGAGAATTCCTAAAATGGACCATTTTCACTATCTTCACAGGACTTTTGCACACTCTCTTCACTCAGTCTGGAGTTCACTTTTAACCCCTTACCTCCCCACCTATCCAAGCTCCACCTTTTGCCCATTCCACCTCATTAAAAACTCCCTCCCTCTGGCTCCTTGACCAGATTACCTGCATGCCTTGCGGGTTCCTCTTCCACCCCCTTCTATCCCCTAAAACACTGCACAGTGGCAGCTTCATACCTATCTATGGCCCTTTTCCCTACAGCCTGTAAACCACTTGGTGTTAGGAATCTTATCCATGATCACGACTGTTTTTCCAGTGTCCAGCCTAGGACCTGGCATATAGCATGTTCTCAATAAATATGAATGAGGGAAGAAATCAAACCAAAATGTGAAAATAATTCAAAAAGAAAGCAGAAAGACTTCTTCAAACACAAAGTAGTCCTGTTAGCATGTTTGGTCAAATAGATGACTTGTTGATATTGAATGATTTTCATACTCTGCCTCCTCTCCTAGGGCCCACCTAGGCCTGGGAAAGAAAGAAGCTACGTGGGAAGAGAACACGGGGTAGTTTCCTGGGGCTTTTGATACCCACGTCATCACCAATCAAATACAGCCATGCCTGCTTTACCATTGCAGTTTTTTGTTTGTTTGTTTTTGTTTTTTTTAACTGTGGAAACCATGAGCAAAGGATTCAGAGGCTAAAAATAATTTGAAAATCAGTGATATAGAATAAAACCACCTAATAATCAATTACTTTGTCTTTCAATGTCATAACCAGGACCACATGCCCTGTGTGAATTCTGTCAGTTGACAATTTTTCAACTCTCGAAACTTATTTCTAAACTGGTCATGTTCTCATACGTTCAAGCACATCAGAAAACACAGATTTCAGCATTCATCTCTGGCTGTTTCTCTACCACTCATATGCCTCTCCCCTTTGAGATGTACATCCTTCAGTGTTTCCTCTGTTGCCCAGGAGAAAACATCCAAGTCTGTGGCATAACATTTAAAAACTCCAGGCTGGGCAACGTGGCAAAATCTCGTCTGTACAAGAAATACAAAAATTAGCCAGATGTGTGCTACGCTTCTGTGCTCCTGTAGTCCCAGCTACTAGGGATGCGGAGGCAGAAGGATTGCTTGAGCTTGTGAGGTCAAGGCGCAGTGAGCATAGATCATACCACCGCACTCTAGCCTGGGCGATGTGGTGAGACCCATGACTCAAAATAATGAAACTAAAAATAATAAAAAATAAATAAAAACTCTATCATTATTTTCGCTTACTATTCCAGCTTCCTTCCTCTCCCCCAGAGTTTTCATGAACTCATGAAACATACCACAATTTTCCCCACACCTGTGCCTGTGTGCTTGTTATCCTTTCTTCTTGGAGTGTATTTCCTCTGCCTGAATAATCCCTTCAAGTCCTTCATGAACCACCTCAAATGTGACCATTGGCTTTTCCCAGTCTGGGTAATTTACTCAAACTCCTACCACACATACCTATGGGACTCTATGGTTTCACCTGACACCATGGTCCTTAACATACTGAGTGACTTGCTTTTTTGTCTGTCTTTTCTGTGTAGGTAGTTATACCCCTAAACACAGACTCAGCTTCATGCCCTTTCTTCCCGGGTTATTGCTTGGCATAAGCATACCCTGGATGAATAGAAGAGTTCTAATCTCTTTGAACATTTCCGTGGCATTTAAACATTTAGTATTTATGATTTCACCTCCTTGTGAAATTCCCCAAAGTCTGTGCCAAAAAGAAATTTGCTTAATCCCCCCCAAAAAAATAAAATAAATAAAAAATAAAAAAAAAAATTCCAAGTGTGGGGACTACTGCCCACAGACACCCTTTAGCTGCTTAGAGTCTACTTAACCTCTTTGACTCAGCATCTAAAATAATTTTCCCATTTTTACTTAAAACAGTACTGTATCACTATAATAATTTTCAAGAGGATTTTCCATTCTTGTGAAATATACTGGGAATAGCACAGCTCATCAGAGTTGTTGCTGGTATAGGTCAAGATCGGTATTTCTCAAAGTATGTTTCAGGACGCAGTGGTCCCTCAGGATTCTGAATAAAAATGTTAATAATCAGATATGTTTGGGAACACTGAATTCCAAGCCCTTAGCATATTAAATGCCCTGAGAAATTCTCCAGTAAAGACATCTATTTATCTTATTTTGCTCAATGTTTCCCAAACTCCTTTGATCATGAGCTCAACGAACATTCTAAGAACTCACTATGGAAAAAGCTAGTCCTGATCACCAAATTCTCATCCCAATGTTTGCCTTTTAATTACAGTAATATGTGCATATGCAAAGTTGAGATCTGAAGCAATTATTTGGGATAAATCTAGTTACTAGTTTTATTTTGCAGGGCTTATATAAATATAAACATATATTTTAGATGCTTCTTTGCTTATTCTTTAGTATGAAATATTTAAGTGCTTAATCTTCTTCTTTATGGTGATTAGGCATAAAACAAATAACTTCTTTGGAATATGTTGCATAACCGAAAGATATCACATTATTTTATACTGCACAGTTTCTTCCTACACTACGATTAAAGTTTGGCAATTATGCTTTACATTTTATCACCATTGCCACACCACAGCAGCAGGTTATAGTATTTGAGTGGCATGAATCTTAAATTTAGATTAAATTTAAGATTGGCTGAAATGGCTTATATATTGGCTGAAATGTCACATGTATGCCTGCAACAGTTGGCATCAAACAATGGATACCTTTGTGGGTCATGTAAGACTAAATCCAGAATAAAATAAAGTATATAATAACTATTTTCTTTTTGAAAACTTCATGTTGAGAATAAAAAAGTATTTTCTATAAGGATTGGTTCTTCTTATTTAGACTAAAACAGACATTAGAACCAAACAAAAAAAAAAAAAAGGAATTCATTTTTACCAGCTTAAGAAAAATTATAATGATCTGTGTTTGTTGATTTTCTAATAAATGTAACTGTATTTTCTAGATTAATTCAGCTCCTACCACTTCAGTATGGTCTATACTGCAAATCTACAAGGGGAAGCTTTAACTGGGATACTGCTCGATAAGTAGCATAAGATGGAAGTATCTGAACACTTAGGTTGTCACCTTAAAACAAACTGTCACACATTTTTCTTCACACATTTGAAACCCAACTTATCAACCTTAACAACTGTTGTTATCAAAATAATTTTGGTGCCTTTGTTCTTTCCCTCTTGCAAGTAAATTACGCTTTTAGGATTTATTAAGACAAGAAACAATTTTTGAGTAGCAGGTCAAAACTCTCTATGGAAAAATTCTCATTACTTTCTAGCCTGAAGCAGTATTTACCACCCAATGTATCCATCTTTTTCCTGTTTCTTCTATATCTATATTTCCTGAATCTTGTTTCTGTGCCTAATGCTATAACATTGCAGCAGTTTGTTCAAAGCAACACTCCTATTTTTGCTCTTAGCCAGTGCTATACAAACCCTGATCAATTATTGAAGTAGAAGCCCCGAAGTAACACAGCCATTACTGCAGCAGGCGGATAAAAATGGAACACTTTGAGCTACAGTATATTTACTTTTGAGTTTCAGCAAACAAACCAACAAGTTAAACTACTTTGTCTTTCACTTTGCCTGATGTACTAATATTTCCTGCTTTCTCCACAGTCGTTTTCTTCGTAAAGCAAGTCTCTGAAAATTCGTTTCTTTTTGGAATGGCAGTAACCTTAACATTTATGCAAAGAGCCCTGCAAAGTTGGCCAAGAAGGCTCAAATGAGTTACATAGGCATGGCATGCCAAGAGCTGCATGGTATTTGCTAAAGTTCACCGACGTGTCGTCTTCATATGGTAATAACACTGCCAAGAGTCCGCAGTGATATTTAAAACAAATAGTATCACTGAGGAAAGTATTCATTAAAGCTTTTCAGAAAAGTCAAATTAGAGGTGGAGAAAATTTCTCATGAAGAGCAACTGCTAATCACATTCGGAATTTTTTCTCTCTCTTCTGCTTATTCCATGATTCACAAAGGATCACCCAAAATGTTGTAATTTTATTTTTTAAACTGCTCCGTTATTTAATTATACAGAATATATCTGGTCAGGTTGCCAGTGAAGGCTACAAGTGTTCATCTTCTGACGATGCCAACTTGCATCTGCAGCCTCAATATAATGGTGATTGTTTTTTTTTTTGTTTGTTTTGTTTTTTTTTCATTTTAAATGTCTGTTCTGGGTTTTAAGGACGAAATGATAGTGAAGATAACTGGAGATGTTCCAAGGTTTTTATATGTACTATGCAGTTGAAACAAAAATTAGTAGTTATACTCCAGAATTAATAATATTTGACACTTACTCTTATCATTGCCTGAAGTTTGGGTAGAGAGTTCCAGCAAGTTTCTGAAAAGCAGCTAAGGACAATATAAGAAACTGTTTTCAAGTGTTAAGTATCTGCATCTCACTCAGATCTCTTCTTTTCCAGCCAAGCAAATAATAGCAATCTGCATAACCTCTAAGCACCAAAGGTGAGCAGATTATGAAAAACACTTTCGTGAATTCAGAAGTATGTCATCAAAGCCACTTGAAACACTTTGATATCTGAATAGAAAAGCCATGAATAAAAAGGCCATATGCATTGGGAAGCCTGCGTAATTTAGGATAGTTTATCTCAATGTCTTGTTACGAAGTGATAGTCATCTTTTCCCTCATATACTCTTCATTTGCGAATAGGCCTATTAGATAAATATAAAGCATAAAAGAGCTCAACTAAAAAAAGTACTACACATGAAGGTCTTATCAAGCAACTTAAAAAAAATACGAGGACGTCTGTTCCTCTAGTATTATGAAAGGCAGTTATATCTCACCATCGAGACCACCATAGGAAGACTCTTGTAAAATTCCAGGCTTACTTTAGTGGAAGGCAATAATGTCATATTTTATTATTAGCTCCCTTTCCCTCTACTCATTTCAAAGATAAGAAATAATGTATTTGTATAACCAGTTCCTAGGACATCCGTTTCTTTGTTTGAACTGATACTAGAATCTAATCATTATACAAATGGGTGAAAGGGTACAGTTTTATTTATGTACTTGGTTGACTGAAAGAGAGACTGACCATTTATTGACTCAAACATCTACATAATTATTTTTTAGGGTTTCGTGGCAGCTACCTCATGAAAGTTACCCAGGAAATGTAATTTGGAAAAAGGTGCAGAAAGGACTCTAGAAATATATGCTTTGTGAAACTGTTCTTTATTTAACACGGCTCCGGATAGTGGAAACAAGTTAACTAAATTTATGAGGTGTGAAGTTTATGTCTTATAAGATGTAATAATTATTAACATTAGAATCACAAATTAAACCTGAGGTCAGACTTAAGAAATGACACTAAACCTACCTCTACTGCTAAAATATCCAGCCATCTCCCTTTTCACCTCAGAAGAAACTCTTAAACTTTCTAAAGTAGATAAATGTTTCAAATCTTTTCTCATGTACTTCAGAGCACTTCGTTGTTTTAATATCAACAACATTTCGTTCAGAAAGAAATCTATGGAAGGAGATGTGTATATGTAATTCTAGCTTAGATCTGACCGCTGCTAAAATTTTCATTATTCACTCATTCATTAATAGATTCCTTTATCAAAGGATAACATCAAAACTACTTTATTGAATGATGGCTATGCATCATGTGCTCTGCTGGATTTTAACAAAATAAATCATGTACCAGACACTGTTCGTGCTCTGAAAGAAGGATAGTCTAGTAAAGGAGACAGAAATAAACAAATATGTATTGTCAAGTATCAGCATAAAGTTATAAAGGTCTATGGTACACTATTGACTAAAGAAGGCATGCCTTTTTATAAAGAAGGTTGGGGTAAGAAGACGAGTGATGAGGGTAAGGAAGGCTTCACGAAGGTGTCCTAAAGGCAGTGTAATAATGACCACAAGAATAGAAAATTATGAGAAATATATTACTAAAATGTAGTTCCCAGAGGGAAAAATACGTATTTGGTTGTTATGTGTTACAATAAAGTAAAAGACAACTCTGGTTTGTGTATGGGTTCATAGTTGGCAAACTCCTTCAGCCACATCTGATCTTCCTAGTAACCTCTTGCTGCAGGTATGATCTCTGTCCTATTGAAGCTGAAATAAATGACATATGATCGATTCAAAGGTTTATATTTAATGAAGAGCACAGTAAGGACCATCAACTTACAACTCAAACCAAAGAAATGATAATCTTTAGAAAGTGACAATGGTTTAGTAATAGTTACTTGAACATCCTCACAAGGAAATCTAAAGTGTATGCTTACAATGTAGGTTATTTATGTTTAATGTGCGAATAAATACTTTCCCTATGGACATCCAAATTGATCTGGGGACACTGACAGTTACCAAACATATTACTTTAGAAATGGAAAATTACAACTCATCCTGTGTGTATTTATTGCCTAGAGGAGTTTTCTAATATATCACTGATGTAGAAATGAAACCTTAAGGACAAACTGAATTAGAAAGAAATCATAATTCCATTTGTGTAATGTGTTGAAATTGCATCAACCCTGTAGCAATATTGCGCATGTGCTACTTCAAAACTCTGAAGGCATGATTCACTAGGTTTCTTTGCTCTTACACAATGTCCCCAAGAGCCTGAGCAATACAGATTTTATTCATCTGTAAAGTGACAGAGACTTGGGAATCATACCTGACTACTTATGAAATCTTATAAATTTAACACACAAATGACTGTGGATATTTTACATGTTTTTCTTATACAGTGCCAATTGAGAATTTTGTTTCTATTATGCAACTTCGTTTTGTATATTAAAATTTGATGGGAAAAGGGTAGTATAGTTGAACGTTATATCTATAAAATTTTTGAGGCAGAATGTTGAAATATTAACATTACACTGTATGATTTATATTTTACAGATTCTGTAGGTCAGTTTTCACTTAAACTCGTCTCTTACTTTTGACAAATAAACACTAAACTTTTAAGTTTTAATGGCAACTTTTATCCCCAGAAATTATAAATTATTAATCATTAGGCTCTTTTTTTTTTTTTTTTTTTTCTTTTTTGAGACAGAGTCTTGCTCTGTTGCCCAGGTTAGAGTGTAGTGGTGCAATCTAGGGTCACTGCAACCTCTGCCTCCTGGGTTCAAGTGATTCTCCTGCCTCAGCCTTCCAAGTAGCTGGGATTACAGCTGTGTTTCACCATGCTTGCTTTTTTTTTGCAGTGGTGGGGGGTACAAGGGGGTAATTTTCTTAAAGATATGTTTTTTCATAACTTTTGTAGAGTGACTCCACAACTTCAGTGAAAGTTTTTCAACTAAAACTCTAAGTCAGAGATGCTGCTGCTAAATTAGGGAGAGGTATATGCGTGTGTGAATATATATAAATTACATGTGTGTATACGTATATAATTTCCATATAAATTGACACGCTTACAGTGTATTAGCTATAATTTTATGTTCTAGTCTCCTATGGCTGTGTAACAAATTGCCACCAATTTAGCAGCTCAAAACATGATATTTCTTAATTCACAGTTTCTATGGGTTAGAAGTCTGGGCACAGATGAGCTGGGTCCCTTATCTGAGATCTCACAGGTTGTAAGCAAGGTGTCAGATGGGGTTACTGTATCTTCTGAGGCTTTGGGGTCCTCTTTTAAGCTCCCATGCTTGTTAGCAGAATTCATCTCCTATGGTTGTGAGGCTAAGATCCTCACTTTCCAGAGGCTTCCCTTCTCCATTTTTAGTATATAACATGGCTGTTTTCTGCTTCAAGGCCAGTAAAATATTGTCTCTCACATCTAGAATCTCTTTTATAGAGCTTACATGATTAAATGAGGTCCACCCAGGATCATCTTCTTTTTGAGTAAATTCAACTACTTTGTGACCTTAACTGTGTTTTCAAAATTCATTCACCATTGCCATAAAATGTAACCAAATCCATCATCTTTGCCATATAATGGAACCAGTCACAGATATAAGACAGGGGACGGAGATCATGGAGGCACTGTTGGAATTCACCCACCACACCATACTTGAGCATAGTAAAGTTATTGCTTTAACATTGGGGAGGTGTGAGGTTGTATCATTCAGAAATCAGCAAGAACGTTAGAGAATATAAATGTACAAGACACATTGATAAATTCCTTCCATTTTTTGTCACTTTGAAAAACTTCTAATTTTTATGGGTTCCATAGCAGGTGTGCATATTTATGGGGTACATGAGCTATTTTGATACAAGCATGCAATGCATAATGATCACATTAGGGTAAATGGAGTATCTTTCACCTGAAGCATTTATCATTTGTGTTACAAATATTCCAATTATGCTTTTAGTTATTTTAAAATGTATAATAAACTATGGTTGACTGTAGTCAGCCTGTTGTGCTATGAAGTAGTAGCTCTTATTCATTCTATCCAACTATATGTATTTTTTTTATTATACTTTAAGTTCTGGGTTACATGTGTATAACATGCAGGTTTGTTACATAGCTATACACTTGCCATGGTGGTTTGCTGTACTGATCAACCCATCCCTCCCCTAGAACCCCACCCCCTGACAGGCCCCAATGTGTGATGGTCCCCTCCCTGTGTCCATGTGTTCTCACTGTTGAACTCTCACTTATGAGTAAGAATGAATGGTGTTTGGTTTTCTATTCCTGTGTTAGTTTGCTGAGAAAGATGGTTTCCAGCTTCATCCATGCCCCTGCAAAGGACATGAACTCATCGTTTTTATGGCTGCATAGTATTCCATGGAATATATGTGCCACATTTTCTTTATCCAGTCTATCACTGATGGGCATTTGGGCTGGTTCCAAGTCTTTGCTATTGTGAACAGTGCTGCAATAAATACACATGTGCCTGTGTCTTTATAGTAAAATGATTTATAATCCTTTGGGTATATACACAGTAATGGGATTGCTGGGTCAAATGGTATTTCTGGTCTAGATCCTTGAGGAATCACCACACTGTCTCTGACAAGGGTTGAACTAATTTACACTCCCACCAACAGTGTAAAAGCATTTCTATTTCTCCGCATCCTCTCCAGCATCTGTTGTTTCCTGATTTTTTTTAAATGATTGCCATTCTAAGGGGTGTGAAATGGTATCTCATTGTGCTTTTGATTTGCATCTCTCTAATGATCCGTGATAATGAGTTTTTTTCATGTTTCTTGGCCACATAAATGTCTGCTTTTAAGAAGTGTCCATTCATATCTTTTGCCCACTTTTTGATGGGTTTTTTTCTTGTAAATTTAAGTTTCTTGTAGATTCTAGATATTAGCCCCTTGTCAGACAGATTGCAAAATTTTTCTCCCATTCTGTAGGTTGCCTGTTCACTATGAAGATAGTTTATTTTGCTGTGCAGAAGCTATTTACTTTAATTAGATCCCATTTGTCAATTTTGGCTTTTGTTGCCATTGCTTTTGGTGTTTTAGTCATGAAGTCTTTGCCCATGCCTATGTCCTGAATGGTATTGCCTAGGTTTTCTTCTAAGGTTTTTATGGTTTTAGGTCTTATATTTAAGTCTTTAATCCATCTTGAGCTAATTTTTGTATAAGATGTAAGGAAGGGATCCAGTTTCAGTTCTCTGCATATGGCTAGCCAGTTTTCCTACCACCATTTATTAAATAGGAAATCCTTTCCCCATGGCTTATTTTTGTCAGGTTTGCAGATGGTTGTAGATGTGTAGCATTATTTCTGAGGCCTCTGTCTTGTTCCATGGTCTATATATCTCTTTTGGTACCAGTACCATGCTGTTTTGGTTACTGTAGCCTCAAAGTATAGTTTGAAGTCAGGTAGCATGAAGTCTCTAGCCTCATTCTTTTTGCTTAGGATTGTCTTGGCTATATGGCCTCTTTTTTGGTTTCATATGAAATTTAAAGTAGTTTTTTTTCCAATTCTGTGAAGAAAGTCAATGGTAGCTTGATGGGGATAGCATTGCATATATAAATTTGGGGGGCAGTATGGCCATTTTCACAATATTGATTCTTCCTATCCATGAGCATGGAATGTTATTCCATTTCTTTGAGTTCTCTCTTCTTTCCCCGTGTGTAGTGGTTTTTAGTTCTCATGTAGAGCTCCTTCACATCCCTTGTAAGTTATATTGCTAGGTATTTTATTCTCTTTGTAGCAATTGTGAATGAGAGTTCACTTACGATTTGGCTCTCTGTTTGTCTATTATTGGTGTATAGGAATGCTTGTGATTTTTTTCACATTGATTTTGTATCCTGAGATTTTGCTTATCAGCTTAAGGAAAGTTTATGTGGAGACGATGGGGTTTTCTAAATATACAATCATGTCATCTGCAAACAGATAATTTGACTTCCTCTCTCTCTAATTGAATACCCTTTATTTCTTTCTCTTGCCTAATTGGCCTGGCCAGAACTTCTAATACTATGTTGAATAGGAGTGGTGAGAGAGTGCGGCCTTGTCCTGTGCCAGTTTTCAAAGAGAATGCTTCCAGCTTTTGCCCATTCAGTATGATATTGACTTTGGGTTTGTCATAAATAGCTATTATTTTGAGATATGTCCCATCAATACCTAGTTTATTGAGATTTTAGCATGAAGCAGTGTTGCTTTCATTTAAATAGCACAGGATAGAAAAGTCAGTAATGCATACACTCAGAAATATTGGACAAACTGTGTTTGATTAAATGTCTAAATGAGTGGCATGTACAGTAACTCAGAAAATTGGTCACTTGAAATGAATTAATTGTTGGAGAAGTAACTATTAAGGAAGAGATGTAGGCTGGTTCCTAAAAGATACAAAAGATTAGGTGAATGAACAAGGACTTTACTGATAAAGCTGTGTATCATTCTTTGTCAATAGTGCTGTGTAGAGCCAGACAGACGTGAGTTTGAATTCCAGCTCTGTTAGTAAATAGCAGTGTGACTTTCAGTAAGTTATTTGAACTCTCTGAACTTCCATTTTCTCACTTACAATAAAAGGAGTAAAAGCATCTAGTTTGTAAGTGTTGCTCAGATAGCAGGAAATCAGATGTCTGGGTTGCTTACTCACAGGATCACTGGAAAGAATATATAACAGCATATTAAATGAGAAAAGGACTTTGAAAATAGTAAAGTACCATAAAAATTTAGGTCACTCATAGCACAAGTTTCCCAGTGATGTTCTTTTCTGTTTGGTTAAGTATCTCTAATCTATTGCCTTACTGTATTTGATATAATAAACGCGTAAGCAATTTTAGGATCTATCTGAAACAAGAAAGTTTATAAATAGACAAATACAGCAAATAATAAAATTAGCCTTTCAACTGAGACTCTGCAATTTAACACCACAAAGTGAAAAATAGTGTGGAATTTTCAGGGACCATGAACATCAATGTGGGTAATCTTTAGGGAAGGGATTTACTTTTATTTCCTTTTTTACTTGTCATCATTCTTTCTGGTGATTATTTCTGGCATTTAATAAGTAGCAGATGTAGTAAGTTTTCATTGAATAAGTGCGTTATAGATGGAAATCAAGTATTTAAATCATAAAAGTATAACCAACATAAAATCACTGTTCATTACAAATGTACATTCTATGGAAATACAGGCTTATGGTGATTTTTTCTTATGTAAGTATACAATAGTTCAAGGTCCCCAAATAAAGGATTTAATATCTCTAAGTGATTAACTTGGTTTGCACGCACTCAAAAGTTTTAATTCCTGTTTTGCATTTTTTGGAAAAGGAGAAAAATCAAAATAAAAACTAAATTTCCTCCTTGGATTTCAAATACTTTCCATTTGATAATCATTGTAAGTAGGGTGACTAGGGAGGACTCTAGGAATATTTACTGAATTGTGAAAGAAGAAATCTGACAAACAACATAATCATTTTTTATTTATCATTATCATCCTGTGACATGATGTAACAGCAATTGTACTAAAATGAGGTGTTTTGTTGAGGACAAGGCTCTAGAGTATTAAAAAAAAAAAAAGGATTTATATTTGAGTAAGTAAAGTTCTGCTGGAACCAGAAATTGAACAGTACGTGAAGAAATGCTCTGAACTATGGTAACTGATTATTCTTCATTTATAATGTCTGTTTCAAGCTGTCTTGAACATACAGACCAAGAAATTTTGAGTCAAGACAATACACAGCTAGGGAAATACAGTAACTTTTAAAGTAACTACGCATGAAATAAATTTTCAGAGTTGTCTAGGTAAACTAAAACTAGGGTATGTTTAGCTGGCTTTCCTCTTTGATAGTTATAGCTCTGAAAAAACTGTGATTCATAAGAAATAATAAACCTTGAGATTGACTAGTAAATGTTCTTCTCCAGCCACGACTTCTGACCTATTATGCACATGCTGGAGAATGAATCTAATTTTGAATATTCATTATAATCACGTTTTTTAAAAAATACATTTTAATGTCACATAGAAACAAAAGCTGTTCACGGGCCACAGCCTAGTCACTTAGGTTTACCACAGAATGATGAAAATTCATCAAAATGTCAAGAGATCTGTATTTACCAAGTTTGATGAAGAAAATCTGACAAATACTATTTAAGATAAGTGGCATTTTTTCCTAATTGTTTTCATATGGATGAATGAAAATCAAGTGCCCTGTTACTTTGATGAAATGCTAAATTGCTTAAAAATTCATATTTACACAACAGACCAGCATACAAAATCTGAACATAAGATTATGGCTTCAGAACCAATGTACAGATTTTTCTCAGCTAACCTGTACATTCAAATACAGAAAATAAAGTACTAGTGAATGCTTAAACTTCAACTAATTTTGTTCTACTCTGCTTGCATTTCCTCACTAAAATACAGAGCAAATAAATATTAAGTTATAAACTAATAAGTATTTCTTCCATGGAAAATATGTCAGACTTTCTATGTTGGTGGTAGCCCATCAAAGACAAACACAAGTAATTTTTAGCAGGTAATTCACCTCAGGAATTAAGTATGTAAACAGCAAAACTACAGACTATTTTTCCAGTCCACATAGAATATGCTATAATTCTAAGAAAGAGGAAGAAAATATGTTAGAAAAACAAAGTATCAGACAAATATTAACCTTAATGGATGTTATAACTAAGGAAAGAAATGATCACATACAAATATTTGTTGTCCCTGATGTTTTATGTGTATGTTTCTAAGTATGTACGGTGGGTGCATTTATAATGCAATTTTAAACCAAAATACCACAGACTCAAGTAAAATTAATATGTAGTAGAGTTGACATTTGAATCCCAGGTCCGTGAGATGGAATAGCACATGACCTTGATCTCTTCCTCAAGCTTATATATCTTCAGGTAGTTTTTCCAAAGCTCGTTATAAAGCATTTTAAGAAAAACCTAATGCTTGAAATTCACTGATACATGGCCCATTGCCTGCCTATTTATAATTATTTTAAATTAGAAAATACAATAAAACAGAATGGGGCACTGAATCATTTCTGAGGTAAGACTAATTACCAATGTTGAAATAAATTTCCTCATACTTGTGGACATTTCATTCCCTTCTGAGGTGTTTGTGGTTTTGTGTGCTGAGTAAAGGTAATCATCAAGTCCAAGTCAATTCCCAGATCCATAGACTTCTTAAGCCTCCTTAGGGCAATGCACATATCCAGCTTCATCAAATCCTAAAGATTCCTGGAGAAAGCTATTTTTATGACCTCAGTCCTTATTCATTTGCACCAATTTTGGGGAGCAATCCACTGTTTCAAAACAAAAAGCATGTTCACTATTTGGTTGATGGGTTCACTAGAAGCCCAAATCCCAGCATCACATAATATACCTAGGCAACAAACCTGTACTTGTACCTCCTGAATCTACAAAAAATTCTCACACGTAACATACACATAGCTTATCTACATTTTCTAAATAAAAACAATTTATAGCATGCAAGAAGGCAAAAAGTAAAAAATAACACTGAAAAACCGCATCAACCCAAGAGAGTCCTAGGCCAACTGGAAGGTTTGGTCAGGGGAAGGACAGATGGGTACAAGCGTCTAACTCTTCAGCAGCGAACATTATCTCCAAAGTCACCTGATTTTGATTAGTCTAAGACAGACAACAAGTTGGTTGGTTGGTTGATAATTAAAAATACAGGCATTAATAGATAAGGAATTAAGTGTATATCATTGCAAATGGAACAGTGTTGCTTACTTATAACATCAAACCTTCACCTTAGTCATTCTCCTAGTTATCAGGATAAGTATTTCACTCATGAATTCCTCTTCCTTCTCTAATCCAGTACTGAATCCAAGCATCATGCAATTTAGATGGAAAGGAAACAAACAATTCAGTGACAGCAATAATGAGGCTAGATCCTGAGGTCATTCTATCCATAGTAATATGCTGAACTTCGGTTTTTCCCGTTAGGCAACTTTACAGTTTAAAATGGAAAAATTGCAGAACTTATTTAAGCCTCAAAATTCTAACTAAATGAAAACGTTTAATTTTATGGTTATTATTATTAAGAATATCCCATTTATTGTTATTATATTGTATTTCTACATTTAGTAAGAAGTCTATCACGGCATTTTAGATTAAGTATCATTGTTCTATTATTTCTGTGCCATTCATTTCACAAGCTATGTAGGGTCAGCTATAGGGAGTTGCTGAGAAGGTAACCCATTCTCTGATTAAAATTTTTTCTTTCTTTCTTTCTTTTTCTTTTTTTTTTTTTCTGCCTCAGCCTCTTCAGAAGCTGGGACTACAGGCATGCACCACCATGCCCGGTTATTTTTTATTTTTTATTTTTTTGTATTTTTAGTAGAGATGGGGTTTCACCATGTTGGCCAGGATGGTCTCGATCTCTTGACCTTGTGATCCACCCGCCACGGCCTCCCAAACTGCTGGGATTACAGGCGTGAGCCACCTCCCCCAGCCCTTAACATTTTTAATTATGAATGAAAATAACGCCTTAAATGGCAAATGTTATTAGCTTCTCTATGCTAAGAAAGCAGCCCCTTTTACTTAGATCATGGATTTCCTTGGCAAATCAACATGGTCTCTCCTAAGTGCCATCAGTCAGTTTGATGGAAACAAACTGCTTAGGGGCCCAGCCACTGAGAGCGTCCAACCCTGGTACAGATCTGGAGTTGAGCATGGCACAGAGGGGTCGAGCAGCCTCATTGGAAATGGACCAAAAACAATCGAAATAGAGAACACTGGACATGTAAAGAAGAGAGACAATTATAAAAGGCATAGAATCTGGGGGAAATGAAAATTAATAAGAAAAGAAGGAATGCCCATAATAATGATAGACTGATTATTAACACTTGCATCTACTTATGGAGGATATCAATTAAGACCCCTGCAACTCCATTGGGAAGATAATTGGGGCCAAGACAGGAGGATTGCTTGAGGCCAAGGCTTCAAGACAGCATGGGCAACATAGATGCCTGTCTCTACAAAAAAAAAAATTAGCAGGGTGTGTATTGGTGGTCTGAGCTACCTCTGAGGCTGAAGTGGGAGGTTGGCTTGAGCCCAGGAGATAGAGTCTGCAGAGAACTGTGATAATGCCATTACTCTCCAAACTGGGTGACAGAGCAAGACCCTGTCCCCAAAACAAAACTAAACTAAAAAATTGTAATGGATGTCTCTCTATGTCTACTTTGCACTCCTTCCTTTGAGGGAGTACTCTCAGTTTATGGGGCCCAAGCCCTTCTCCATGTCTGGTAGAAGATCTCAGGCCAGAAGAAAATTTTATTTCTCTCCTCATAGCTATTGATTCAGGGAAGGCCATGTGATCACAGCTAGGCCAATGAGAAGTCCCTTCAGGACTCTCACCTGGAAGTTACTGGAAGTAAGCAGTCTCTCCTGTTAGTTGCTTGCTTGAGTGCTAAGGAGGAGCACATCTGGGTGAGCCAACTGTGAGAGCAAAACTGTTTAGAAAGCTGGTGGACAAGAGGAGAGCAAAGGAACTTAAATCACTTCATTCCGTTTTTTGTTTCCACAAGTTTGAGTTAAGCTTTTGTCACTTGCAATATAAAAGGTCTATACTTTCCATGACCTAACATCAGACCATGTGTTTATATGTTTTGTGTACACTTGAGTGTCCCTGTTCCAGTTTTCTGAGGCCCTTTTCATCTTTTCGACATTCATACCATCTTCTTTCTAAAACTGCTCTTCCCCCGTGAAAAATGCTCAGGATACCAGGAAAATGGTAGTGGGCCCCTGAGAATCAGGGTAGGCATCTAGGTATCCAGGGATACCCATGACTATCCAGGGTTGCAGCTGTGATTGCCCCCCACAGGAAGTGGAGGCTGTTAGGTCCCAGGCAAAAGTCTGGTGCTGCTGCAAGGTGGTGCTGCAGCTAGGAACAGCTGTACCTAAGTACAGCAATCTAGCCTCACCAGATAATATCAGTTGTTACCTGATAGAGTCATATTGCTGCAGAGCTTTTCATGCTCTGCAGCAACATGACTCTTAAAAAAAAAGTCACTTTATTGAAAATCTCATCCTGTTCACTTGAGGGCTTTAAACACTCAATCCATTAACCTCCCTCTCCGACCCACCAGGGGACGCAACTATCCCATACAAAGGACATGCAGTTACTCTATTTTTGCTGGAGAATTTTCCCAAGCTTGCCTGCCTAGTTTCATTTTTTTACTCTTTGATATGATCTTTTCTCCCAGAGTAGCATCTTGTTGATTCATCCCTGAATTCCCCCTTTGCTTAGCCCAGTTAGATTCTAAGGTCTGCCTTACTTCTGACTTTCTCTCAATTATAGTCAAATGACTTCCAGCATATTTTTGCCCCAAGTTTCCGGGCTCTGGGTGAATGCTTGCAAATAAATATTTATCATAGGCTCTCTTGTGGGTGGGGGGGGAGGGGAAGTCCTGATTTGTGGCATTCACTGATTTCCCCACTCTGAATATTCCCACTGCTGACAATCTTCCCAGTTTCGAGCTGACATTATGCCACGGAATGTGGAGTTCAGAAGAGATGTGTACAATCAGTTCTGCAGCCAGCTCCAGCCCAGCACTGTCCTGGCTCCTCCTTTGTCTGGCAGAAGGTAAAATATGGGAAGAGGAAATTGGTGCAGCTAAAGAATCCTAACCAGATCATGTATTTTATATTAGCCACTTCTAACGTTTTGGTTACCACCCACATAGTTTTAATTATCTTTCATTGAGTCTATCTGTCTCTCTTCCTACCAAAAAGTGGGTAGAGATGAAGACAGAGGAGAGGTTTCATGTTTGGTGCTACAACACACACACACACACACACACACACACACACACTCTTATAATTTATTATAATACCTTTCTGAAAAAAATGTAGATAAGTAGAAATGTTTACTTTTTATGATTAATAAACAGCATGATTTAGTCTATTAAATGTAACAGCTGAAGACCATTTACATTTCTATCGGACGTGGTATACTCTACATAGTGTTTCTGACATAGCCTTTTCCTCTTCTTTGAAATGCTCCATTCCTCATGAGTTACATATTTAGCTCTCCACCTGTTATTTATTATTTTTGTTTACAGAAAACCGTAAGTGCACAGAACACATAAAAGGCCCTATAAAGATGAGTTTTCTAATCCAATTAGGAAGATAGTACCTTGGGCAACAGACAAAATGGGCAAAGAGATGAAAATATTTTTATAATGCAAATCAGAATAGAGTTCCATAAAACAGGTATGAAAGAAGGATAAATAGAAGAGAGTACAGGAGTTAGGGAGCACAGAAGACGGGAATATATTATGTTATTTAAAATATAAATTAATAGCATTAAATACAACTGGGACCCAATGGGTGCTGTGGCTCACGCCTGTAATCCCAGCACTTTGGGAGGCCAAAGTGGGTGGATCACGTGGGGTCAGGAGTTCGAGATCGGTCTGGCCAACATGGTGAAACCCCATCTCTACTAAAAATATAAAAATTAGCCAAGCATGGTGGTGCTCCCTGTAATTCCAGCTACTCAGAGGGCTGAGATAGGGGAACTGCATAAATCTGGAAGGTGGAGGTTGCAGTAAGCTGAGGTCACATCACTGTACCCCAGCCTGGGCAACAGAGCAAGATCTCATCTCAAAAAAAAAAAAAAGTGAGACCCAATAAAATATTTTAGTATGCACAAGAGGGGAGTGGAAGTGATAAAAATGGAAATGGAGTCATCGATCTATGAGCATCAAAAATATATATCCTGGCAAGTAATCAACAAACTGGGGAAGGCGACAACAGACAGATGGCGTAAATGAATATTGTGGTGAAAAGAAGGTAACTACACAAATCTATAGGAAGAGAAATTTGTGGGCTAGAAGAGATTAAGAAAAAATTTCAAGTCTACAGTTGAGGTTTATCACTAGAAGATATTTGCATAGGAGTTTTTGGAACCTGACCACTTGAACACTTATTGGTCAATGGTTTTAAATGTCATTATTTAGTTAGTGCAAACTCAACAGCATTCACTTATTTGGCAAGCAGTTATGGAGCATTAATGTTGTCAAGATACTTTTCTAGGTGCCAGGGAAAAGAGAAGGCAACAAATATGTATCGACTTTCTACCTAGGCATAGAGACTGAGACTTAACTTAGATTATGTCACTTAATCCTCATCATGATCTTAACTAGGTCAATTTTAATATTCTCATGTTGGGTTAAGAAAACTGTTGCTCAGAATTTGGAGCAATGACGATTAAAAGAGTTGTGCCTGTAAGCAGTTTACCATCCAATAAACAAAAGTCACTTTTGAATATAGGAAAAGATTCTTGTCTCTTGTATTGACTGTTTGGAAAAAAGAAAAAAAAAAAAAAAGGCCCTTCATCTGGAAGTGAAGGGATGGCTTTTTCTGAGAAGATAATAAACTCCTATTTTTAGATTCACAATTGCCAAGACTGCTATGCTAAATCATTTGAGCTTTAAATCAACAGAAAATGATAATATACATATCTCTGGAAGGATTGTTCTCTACTCAGTTTATATTAGTACCCTCATAGTTCTGATTGTGTGAAAGTTTTATGGGTTGGGTGTGGTGGCTTATGATTGTAATCCCAGCACTTTGGGAGGCTAAGGCAGGTGGATCATGAGGTCAGGAGATCGAGACCATCCTGGATAACATGGTGAAACCCTGTCTCTACTAAAAAAAATACACACAGACACACACACACTCACACACACACATACACACACACACACACACACACACACACACACACACATACACAAACTAGTTGGTGTGGTAGCATGTGCCTGTAGTCCCGGTCCAGTTACTTGGGAGGCTGAGGCAGAAGAATAGCTTAAACCCAGGAGATGGAGGTTGCAGTGAGCTGAGATGGTGCCACTGCACTCCAGCCTGGGTGACAGAGCAAGCCTCTGTCTAAAAGAAAAGAAAAAGAAAGCTTTATGGAGAATTTTATGTGCCATAATAGTGATAAAAGTGTTGATAGCAACAACAACAACAACAACAACAACAACAACAACAAACTATACAAGTAATTGCTATGTGCTTTCCTTAGTTTAGGAGGTAAAGCCATCAAGAGCTAGTCACTAGATGTTTTTCTAATGAACTGTCAATTCCACAGACACGCCCACTGTTTCATGCATAATACTCTGGATATTTCAACCCTAAAGTCTGCTATTTAACCTTGTGAAAATATCAACACCATATTACCTGCTTCTCAAAACAAGTCTTCTTTCTTCTATTCAAGCCACTGAAATCACCCTTCAACTCCCGAGGAATTTATTTTGTGCACTATATGCCTCCCAATTTTTTATTCATGTATTTATTTCTCAAAAGCATGTACTATATTTTATGAGCCATTTTTTAGTCTGCCACAGTGACCTATATTAGGTTCTCAGTGACTACACTTCTTATGATAATACAACCACACACACACTGAATATTCTAGATCACTAATTTGATTGAACAACTCATAAATTATTTGCTTCCTGTTTTTATCTGGTACTCTTCTAGGCACTAGAAGAGAAAACTGTCTGTTTTCTGGATCTTATATTTCCAAGTGAAGACAGTCAGTAAACTATTTAATAACACTATACAATTGCTTACAAAGAGTGATGAAGACCACAGGACCATAATGGCAAATGCAGGGTAAAGTTTGAGAGAGAGGTGCGGGGAGGGACGGTGGGGGGGAGCCGCACTAGACAGGAAGTTTACTTTAAATGCAATAATTGTGAGAAGTTTATTTGAAGCATTACCTTTTGATTAGAAACTTGAAATACATACACTGTAACTATGTAAGTAAGTTCAATTTTGAACAGGGACAATGAGCCTAAAGTCTTAAAAAGTCACTGAGCTTGACTACTTTGGAAAATATAGTATAAGAGGAGTGAGTTCAGAAACAGGGACCAAGTAGGAAGTGATTTACTATAATCTAGGCTGAAAATAATAGTGAGATGTAGCTACATTTTGAAAGTTGATACATCAGATTATTTGATACAGTGAAATTACATATTTGCAGACAGAATTCATCAGAGAATCTCATGTTATGGATCAAAGATAGTAACCAGAATTATTACTTTGACTCAAATGCAAATTCAAATGAAAGCCTCCAAAATTTATGTATTTTTTTAATTTTTATTTTTTGTTAAAATAGCAAGAGTATGCCAGGCAAAGATAAATCTCTGCATATCTGTATTGTTTCTGGGTACTCTAGTACCTAGCTTGGAAGTGGGCACACACAAGTGCTGGAGAGTTCTTCTCAAACTTTGTTGCATCTTCAAATTGCCTAAGCATCTTAGAATACAGAATCCGATTCAGTGGGTCCAGGGTGGCCTGGAACTCAGTATTTCTAACAAATCTTAGTGGTTGTCAATGCTGCTTGTCTGAGAATGGCATTTATGCAGCAAACTTTGATGATGATTGATTGGTTGGTTGGTTGGTTGATTTCCTACCTAAACTAGAAGGAAAGTCTGATTTTCTTAAATAATGCCCCATCTGGAATACTTTGAGTTAAAAAGTATTTAATATTTACAAATATTTGTTTATTTTTGTTTTTTTGAGACAAAATTTTGCTCGTCTCCCAGGCTGAAGTGCAATGGTGCTATCTCAGCTCACTGCAAAGTCCACTTCTCAGGTTCAAGCAATTCTCCTTCCTCAGTCTCCCAAGTAGCTGGGTCTACAGGCATGCACCACTATGGCTGGCTAATATTTTATATTTTCAGTAGAGATGGGGTTTCACCATGTTTGCCAGGCTGGTCTTGAACCCCTGACTTCAGATGATCCACCTGCCTCAGCCTTCCAAAGTGCTGGGATTACAGGTGTGAGCCACTGCACCAAGATTAAACAAATATTTAATACATATTTCTTTCTTAAGGGATTAAAGTGATTCAGGAATATATAACACAACTAGTCATTTTTTAGGTTAAAAATGTTGGAGAGTAGATTTTAGTGGTGTTCCTACTGGTGGCATTGTTTCTATATTAGTTATTAGTATTATTCTGTAACTGCTGTTTCTGGCTTGTAGACACTATGTGATGATAGCATTTTTTTTTTCCATCTTGCACAGGAGCACCTGGAAGTTTTTATAAAATACAGACATCTGTGTCCCACCCTCTGGAAACATAGTAAGTATTCTGGTATCTATATTTTTCAAAAATTATCCCAGCAATTCTTGTGTTTAGCTGTGTTTGGAAGCCACATGTATATCAAAGTAAGCTATTGTTATTATAATAATATCATGATTCTAAGATGACATATTAATAGAATTGGCCTAGGATAAATTAAGCAAATTACATTTTTTTAATGAAATCTACCTAATTCCTTCTAAAATGTATTATATAAATAAAATTCTAAATATAGTACCACAATGTTATATGTATAGGCAACTATTTTAAAATATGTATAAGGCTATAAATGGTAATTATCAATGAATGGCATCTAGTTACATAAAATAAATCTTTCCCTTTTTTATAAGTCTGATTTGTTAAAATTCTACTTGCTCAGAAAAGTATTAAGTGAAATATAATTGTTGCCCCAAGAACTCATTATAATCTGCAAACCTCTTTGAAGGATTAAATAGGCTCCCTAAAATGTATATGTTTGTATGTGTATGTGTATACATAAAATAAAAATGAAGATATGTGCATATATATTAGTCCATAGCAAAATTACATAATTTTGTCATGCATTATACATAAGGAGTATATTTAAGATAGGACAGTACAGAGATATTAGATTTACTTATTAATGAATTGATTTGTCAAAGTGTTTTAACTGAGGACAGATGAGTGAAATTGCATTGTAATGTCATTCATTATCTTGAGCAATTTTCTTAAGAATTTCACATTGAATATAAATGCCAAACACATTTTTGCAAGGTCATTATCCTTTCAGTGTTAAACCTTGAATATTTTCCATTATCATCTAGATCTAATTCATTCAAGTTGTTTTAGGCAAATGTATGTCTAAAAATGTTTTCAGGGAAAACTTAAGAGATGTATATGCTTCCTAACAGTCTTTCTTTTTCTCCCTTAAAAACCAGGAAGTTTCATTTATCTTTGAGCATCTTATTAACTGAAAATAAAAGCTGATCTTATTCCAATTATGTACCGGTAACTCTCTTCCAAACTTTGAGCCCTGAGCAAATCCTGTGGTATAACGTGCTTTAACGTGCTTCCAAGAGCTTGAGTGGCAATGGTCACGGGAGGCCTTTCACTACCCAGCCTTGTCCCCGCTATGTGCTTGCCCTGGTGCAGTGAAGTAACTGTCTAGTCCTGATAAGAGTTAATTGTAAAGGTGAGTTATTTGGAAACACTTTTCTAGCTTTAAATGTCATCTAGCATTTTTGGATGAGAAATGCAATTTTTTAATTAAAAATAAAATAAAATTCACGTATGTTGAAGTATTATAAAAGATTGGTTTCTTCCTTAGCAGAATGTAGGCTCTGGCAGAAATATAGTTTCAGGTGTGGGTGTAGGAGGGAACCAAACTTGGATGAAACAGGATTTTATCTTCCTGGGGTGGGCTGCCAGTTAAATTTCTGCAAATAGCAATGTCATAAAGCATGGTTTGAGAGAAAGACCATGTGCTTTCTAGAGTAGCAACTGGGAGAAAAACAACAAAATTACAAGGAGGCTGGAGGCTAAATGTAAAAACAAAAAACAAAACAAAACAAAACAAAAAAAACACAAGATTTCTCCCCATCCACCTTAAGTCTCGCAAAATAAAAATGCATTTTAAAAATATACTTTGCACAATAACTCTTAAACATCGAAGTACAACAGCATGAATCTTAAAAGTTCCAAGTGCCTGCTTGATGAACTCTGCTATCTGGGCACTAGGATATCAAGGTTAATTAAAGAAACGACAACGTGGCTACGGAAGACACATTAGCAAAGCCACATACAAAGCTGAACAGCAATTAGAGAGAATCAAAAAACAGACACACAAAATGGAACCTTTGGCAAACCTAAAGATAGACTCTACCTCAGCATCTGTCGTTATGTTACAAACATCTAAAAACCTTACGTTTCTGATTTTTGCTTCTTGTTCCACCAGCCTACGCTCCCACACACACACTCTTTGCCTCCACACTTTCCTGCATGGTTTTTACCGGGGAAATTGCAGGAAGGGAAAGGAGTTCGTCTTAAAGGAAGTTGTCCGGGGTGACACAGGGGAAATGACCATGTCAGAATAATTAAGAACAATATGAAAAGAAAAAGAAAATCAGGGTTTAGCAAAAAACAGAAGTAGTTGCTCTGTTAAGAGGTTGAGTTATAAGAAGAGGGTATTTACTTTTCTATCCATAAAATTTCTGGCATCATTTACTTCCTTTTCTCTTAGCAAACAAATCAATAGTCTTCTTGGGACTTCATGTAAGTCCGTCATACTTCAAACTCTGTAGTTCAGTGGACTTCCTGTTTATTTATTGTTCTGTCTTCCATATTATGCTACCCAAGCTAAGTTTTTCTTTTTTTCTCTCTCATCTTGTCAGTATTTTTTTTAACTCTCCTGAGTCATTTTTAACATACAGTTAGGAATTTTTCCAGCCACTTGAAAATTCTATACTCTTTTCCTGCCATTTAAAATACAGTATTACAGTAAATTACTGCTACTGGGAAGAACATTCTGACTTGATCAGTGCAACCATGGTGTAAAGTGTGATAGACAGAATTCAAACCCTAAGAGGGCAGTCTTAGTTTTTATATACCATTCTTTAGTTATAGATGAGTAATACTTTAGCTGTATTTAAATTAAGACATCAGAAATATATTTGTATGTAGTTGATATTACTAATTTGTTAACTACAATAACAATTTCACACAGAAACCCTTTTGTTGGAAACTGAATTTCTCATGTAATAATTAGCTGTGGAATATTACCCCAAACAGGTGTCTGTAGCCTGTCAAAGTCAGAACAGGTGATTTAGAATTAGCGTATTAAAAGAACTGTGAATTAGCGAAGCAAAAACGTGTTAATTTCTTGTTCCATCTGTTAATATGAATTCACTGCCAAATATTTTACTTTGAAGAACTGTGCTGGGATTGGCAAGAACATACACTATAAAAAAAGTTTAAAGGCCTGAATGTTTAAAAATCATGACATACGTTACTGCAAAAATAACTTCTACATTTTTGAACATGCTTTTTTTTTTCTTTTTATCTTTGAAAAAAATAACTGCAGAGATTGCCATATAATATAGAAAGTTAACTAAAGAAAACATACGATCAAATGTTAGACCTTTAAAACAAAAATTGGAAGAAAATGTTATTCAAGAATGTTTGATTATAAATGAGGACTAATTCTTCAGTGCTACTTCTCAGATGGATCTGAGAACTATTCTGAATTGCTGAAAGACATGGAGAAAAATATCTGCTGCTACTGTGCAGCTCATATCCAATAATATCCTCTTAAACAGAGATGCCATTATAGGAAGATAAATCTTTTTTTTTTTTTCTTTTTTCTTTTTTTTTTTTTTTCCAAAATACTGTAATCCTTTAAAGGATTATGGTGCAATTTAGGTCACTAAACCACAATCTCTGTATAATTCCGAAATCTTTTGTTCATTAGCTTAGTTTTGTTTCTTCCACCAAATTTTACTTGCATGGATAAAATCAAAATACATTATACCCTTAACTCCATATGCATGTATGTAATCATGTATGGCAGTGGCAGGAGTAGAGGGTGAAGAGGGAAAAAAGAGGAAGACCCGTAATGAAATGTAAACAGTTCTCGATGCAGATTGCCACTTCAACACATAAAAGAATTTGGCCTGCAACTGGACACATTTTTATTCTGAGAACCTTAAGATAATCTAGGGTTAGTGAATTGCTGATCCAATGTGCCATCTTTGTATCTCTTTTCTTTGGAGGCAGATCCATGGGAGAAGAAAGAAATTTGAAGTGAATTGAAATTTGTGAGCTTAGACATATGCTAAGAGTACAGTTAACTTGAGTTACTTTTTCCATGCTGCTGAATTGGGTCCTGAATGAGGCAGTTTTGTGACTTAAACAGATTTCACTAATTTTCCTTCCTTGCACATTTAAAAAACAAACCACACTCTCCCATATTGCTGTTTGGGTTTTAACGGAGCTAAGGCATGCACACCCAATTACTATAAGCACTTTAAGTAAAGCTTAAAGATATGCAGCATGTTCTTAACTGCAAATGATATGATAGGTAGTGTCTTTCCTCTCTAGTTTTATGTCACATCCAAGAGATTAATCCTCTCATGAATCATCCATAATGACTAGAATAATTTGGGGAACTGAATGAAATTTTTCAAATTATTTATATCATGAACTCACAAGAATATGAATGGTGGGTTATGCAAATACAAACCATGCTTATAAAAGCTAAATACAAAAAAAGGGAGGGGAAGAGGGTTAAGTTTATATTTCTAAAACTGGACGTCTTTGAATTGACACACCGTGTGCTTATTACTTTACTGGTGAGTGATTCCTGTTACGGTTTACGAAACACACAAGGGTAACTTTTATTGTTTCCAACATTTGAGTAGAAAAAATACAGATCTATTTTTATAAGGTTACAGCAAACATACCAAATTCTCTAAGGATTAAGATGTTCATATTATGTGAAGTTCATAATATTTTAAGAAAAAATACCTTTAAAAATAGCCAGAGATTTTTTTTTTCTATTTGAAACAGACTGAGCTTAAGTTCTGTAATTCTTCCTAAACATGATCTCAGACAAAAGACAATACTCTATTTATCATCATGTTTAAGAAATATGGTGTTACCATATAGAAATCATTAATGAAATAGTTCCAAAATTCTAAAAATTCATAGAAATCTATACAATACATAAAACATTTTATAGAGTTTTAAATTATATAGTACATCAAAGTTTTAGATGACTTATCTGAAAAGACATTTTTGGTATGTAAATAAAAATGCAAAGAGAAGAACCGGTCAGAAAGTAAAGTATGAAAATTAAATAAAAGGTAAGGCAGCTACACTTTTTATATAAATAACTGTGTTAACAGAGCTTTATGCATATTACAACATATTCAGATGCATAGCTTTTGCAAAAATAAATTCATTGCTCCTCGCCAAAGAATGGATTAAAACAATTTATTTTATAAAATTTGGATAGATAGGATAAGAAATGTAATAGCCATCCATGGAAAATAAATATAAAAATTATTCAAGCTCCATCTACTTTATGTTAGTAATGAGATGCACTTCATTCAAATTCCTTTCAATTGAAACAGTGCTGAGGAAGCAAAAACATGATTCTCTAGGAAATGATTTCTAATCTTCATGATAACATACCGATATAATACAATTATTTACAATTGACTAAAAGTTAATTTCAATAGCATAACATCTTTCTTGCAAAAATGTCAGCTTTTATTGATGAAACAAACTAAGAATAAAACATTTTTACTTGTAGTATTACAGTGCTGTTTTTCATTCTGTTAACCAAAACAACAGAGTAATACTGTAAACAAAAAAATAACATCAGACTGCTTATGTTTGCATGATTTTATCAAGAACCATAAGCAATGCAATGAAGTACATTAGTTATAATTTTGGAAAACACTCGATTCTTTTAGACATTCATGCTAAGACTATATTCATGCTATATGCAAAATAAGTGACCACTGAGCTAATTGTGTTAATTATCTATTATGCCATGAAAGAACATAAAATTAATAATTGAAAATAATTGATCTCACATATTCAAAGTACAACAAAAGCAAATAAATATGCAACAAAGCTATTATCTGTCATCTCCGTATACACACACACATGCACACACAAGTTTGTATATGCCTGTGTTTCTCAAATGCGGTCAAAATGTTTGTAGATATTTTTGGTTGTCACAACTTGAGATGTCACTAGCATCTAGTGGGTAGAAGCCAGTGATGCTGCTGAGTGTTCTACAATGCACGGACAGCCCCCACAACAAAGAGTTATCTGATTCAAAATATTAAGCGTGCCTAGGTTGAGAAATCTTGATACATGCCTAGGGCTTTTGTTGTTACCACCTCCCCTTTTCTAATCAGTAAATACCAAGTATTTGTATCCACTAACTCTTCTTAGCCCCCAAACTGGTTAAATAAGAAAGACCACTGTCATCACAGAGGATAGTATCCATTCTTAAAACATATTTGTGGGTGATATCCTCTGTGCTAGGCCTTGTTGCCGGCATTGACATCAGTATCGTACAATTTCTTCACTTAAAGGCTGTTAAATAACTATCCAACTAAGTGATTAGCCTACACTCACTTTGGCATAGCTGGATTTGAACCGAATTTTCTTGATTCTGAGATGGTAGGCAAATCTTTTGTACATGGGCACCTCTGCTCTCAGCAGAGCCAACAGCTGCAAATGGTATCTGTATAATGTTGATTTTCATTGTATGTGTATTTTCTCATCCGTTGGCTAAAAGTTTAAATTGCTTT
This sequence comes from Saimiri boliviensis, assembly GCF_048565385.1. Taxonomy (NCBI): domain Eukaryota; kingdom Metazoa; phylum Chordata; class Mammalia; order Primates; family Cebidae; genus Saimiri; species Saimiri boliviensis. The sequence goes on from NC_133453.1 coordinate 95,632,533, forward strand.
GACTGCTTTGAATGGCTCTTTGTTGCTGAATTTTAAAAACAGAGGTATAACATGAAGGGAAAAGATTGTTTCCACAAGAGAAGACCTCATTCACTGAACAAACCTCCTTCAGTGAATTATATTTTAATATTATGCTGAAATTAATAGTCCTTCATAGAGACCACAAAAATGAAAATACCTTTGGCAATACACTAACACATAAAGAACAATAGGAGATAATACTATCTGAATAAAGTCCATAAAAAGTTTTCATTTCTTAAAATGTATTATTTTCTTCCATTGTTTTTGGCTGCCAGGAAGGTCAATGCTAAATACAAATTTCATTTGCAGCACAAATACTGGCCCTTATGTTTAATGTATCTGTTTATCCTTTTTTCCTGATTTACTATCTTTTTTGGGGAGATATGGTGATATATAAATAAATAAGGTATTTATTTAAGCAGAATTGGCTTTCGTTTTCCTAGGAAGCCTTATTTGTGTCATTAAATAATAAAATTATAATGGTCTTTAAAACCAAGTAATTAACATGCACCTTCTTCTCCCTTAATTTACTCAATGATTTTGCAGTTACCACATTCCTCAGTATTTCATGACAGGTTACAGGGGATGCCTGTTCCATCATATTCTTGTTTAAAACAATCTATACGTGCCAATGGCAATATAAAGACTCATAATTACATTAGTTATCATAACTCTTTCATGTGCTATGCACTGTGTAGTGTATTGTGTACTGTGTGTGTGTGTGTGTGTTTCTTATAACCTCAATCCTGCAAACCGGGTACATATATCCTTGTTTTGCAGATTTTAAAGAACGGAATCTTGGAGAGGGTCAGTCAGCTGCCTAATATTATACAGTGAGCTAGTGCGACCTCAAGAATCCCATAGTGGATCTTTCTGGCTACAAAGTGCTTGCTTATTTCCCCTTATGGTGTTAGTTCTCTTAATGCATAAGAAAAGTTTAAAATGTTTAATAGAGTATGAGATGAAACTCTAAGTTAGAAATTTGCTTAGATATGATTTAATTCTATTTCTGGTATTCTATTTTTAATTGAATCTATTAAGTAATGATTAGTTTCATTCCCATTCTGTTTCTCTCTCCTACCACACAGTTACACCAAACACTTAACGGCACAGCTTACCATCTGAAGGTTTTTTTAAAAAGTTGCTCACATTTAATAGTTTGCATATTGTCTCTTCTCAAATATTGCTTAAGTGTACCTGTTTGAGGAAAGAGGTTATAAATCATACTCTTTTTATCAAGAAAGATATAAAACTGTGTACTATGTCTAGTTTCTTGTGTATGAAAGACTAAAATTGACTAAGGCTTTTGAACAAATATAAGAATTCATGAATAAATGCAGTGATGCCTCATTTTAATGAAACTTTTTCTTTTGGAGAGCTGTAAGAATTGTATTTTAGAAAAAAGAAAATATTTGTAATTATGTATTTTTTTTTTTACCAGCTGCTTGATCGAGACCCTTAATGTTCAGCTCTCTCAGCCCCAAGGCATTGGAAGGTGAACTTGATGGCCTCCAAACAAATTTGTAGTAGGTATTTGAAATTTTTCTTCATTTGGACAAGAGGCAAGGTTTCTTTATCTCTCTCTCTTTTCACACTGGAAGTATTAACCAGTTACCTCCAGACCAACTTCTTTCCCTTATTATTCAATTTATGGAATAGGAGGCTCTGATCAGAATGTATTAACTGATGATACCTAAGTTCTAAGTTGCATCTTGATCATAGCATGTTACTACCTTCATTGAGCCTTAGCAGTTAAATCTTATCCATATTGTCAAATGAAATGCCCTTTATTTAGTTGAAATAAATTCGAGGTATGGAAGGCAAAATTCTAATGTGGTATCCAAAATTATAACCCTTTGGTATAAATGCCCAGTATAAGCCTCTCTTTTCAATATAGACAGGACCTGTGAATATGAGAGGTATCACTCCCGTGGTTAGATGAGGGGATTTTGAAGATGTAACCATGGTCCCAAAGCCATTGATTTTGAGTTAATCAGGTTAGTTCTCCTGGGTGAACTGAGCTCATCAAGTACACTCTTTAAAAGATGATCAGCCCTTCCCCCGAAAAAGAGCTCAAAATAGAAGCAATATTCTCCTGCTGGCCATGAAGAAAACAAACAGCTATGTTATAAACTTCATGGGACTTGGGACCTCAGTCTGCAACCACAGGGAACTTAATTCTCCCAACACCAGTGAGTTTTGACAAGGACCCTGAGTCTCAGAGGAGATCACAGCCCAATCGTGACTTGATAGTAACTTTGTGAGGCCCCGAGCAGAGAACCCAGCAAGGCTGTGCCTAGAATCCTGACCAATGGACACTGTAACATTATAAATGTGTGTCGTTTGAAGGTGTCAAGCTTGTTGTGATTTGTGATGTAACAATAGAAACCTCATATGAAGGGATCAGAAAGCTGGTGGGATTTGGTGAAAGGGATGGGAAAAGTGGGAGAAAAAAGACTATCCAAGGGCTGATCCCACTGAGGAAAATAAAATCCTTCTCCTACTGAAGATGTGGGTGAATTAAACGGAGGTGTGGATTCGGGACTTAGGTCTGCCTTATCCAAGCACAACCCTAATGGTCTCCAGACTAGTTGTATTTGTTTTATAGACCCTCTCCTAAGTAATTCTAAGGAGGATTAATATTTTTGATTGTTTGCCAGGCACTGTGCAAGGCAATTTGCATATATCATCTATTTTGATCTCTATAAGCACCTGAGATCTATTATTATATACAGTGATCAGCCCTATTTATCAGATAATACAGTGGATATATGTAGGTTAAATGTGCCTGTCATTAAATAGCTGGTAAATGCAGAGCCCATGTTCAAACACAGATTTAGCCAATTCCAAGTGTTATGATCCGAATGCTTTGCAGCATTTTTCTCCTCTAAGCAGGCAGTAGTCTGCTCCTATCTCTACAAATCCGAGCACTGTAGTAACCACTGTTCTCTTTGATCTCTGCCTATAAATCTCAGGCAGACTCTATGTCTTTCTCACATTTTTGGTAAATATATTAAGGCATTTTCTTACTGTCACATAGCCTTTTCATTTGAATAGATGTGCCATGTCCTTATATAAGAAATTCACAATTTGCCCAATAATGTTAATGAGATTGTTCCAAAAGATTTTATTAAGGAGGTGGGAAACAGGTGTTTGAAAAATATTTTTCCAAAATTAAAAAACAGCCTTTGTTAAAAATTCAATATAAGTATCTCTCACAAACTGTTTTTATAATGAAATGGTTTGTAAAATACACAGTGCATTTATTTAGAGAATATATTTAATATAGTATTAGTTTTATTTGATTGGCATACTCTTGGCACTAAATGATATTTATATATTTTAAATTACTCTTAATTTGTTTATAACAGTTGCTAAAATTCCATTTGTATAGAGGGACCAGTTTTCCTAAGGCACTGACACTCTACTACTTGCTTCATACTAGAGATTTATTTTTTCCAGAGTTCATTGACAGTTAAAACACTGCAAAAAGAAGACTGGTTAGATCTCAAGTTTGATATATCTAAATTATTTGGGTTTTATAGTTTTACCACTATCATATTTTATTTGGTTTCAGAAGTGCTAGGCTTTGTAAAGGTTTAGAGAGCCAATATTTGACCATTTTAAACTACTAAATTAGCAATTTATTTGGTTTAAACAAAATTTATGTTGCAAGTCTGATGAAGCACCCATAAAACTCAGTGAGTATGGCTTTAAGACTGATCATACTTTTTTTTTTTTTTAATTATACTTTAAGTTCTGGGATACATGTCCAGAATGTGCAGGTTTGTAACATAGCTATACTCTTCCCATGGTGGTTTGCTGCACCCATCCACCTGTCATCTACATTAGATATTTCTCCTAATGCAATTCCTCCATCCTCACAACAGGCCCTGATGTGTGATGTTCCCCTGCTGTGTCCATGTGTTCTCATTGTTCAACTCCCACTTAGGAGTGAGAATGTGTGGTATTTGGTTTTCTGTTCCCATGTTAGTTTGTTGATAATGATGGTTTCCAGCTTCATCTATGTCCTTGCAAAGGACATGAACTCATCCTTTTTTATGACTGCATAGTATACCATGGTGTATAGGTACCACAACTTCTTTAACCAGTCTGTCATTGATGGGCATTTGGGTTGGTTCCAGGTCTTTGCTATTGTGAATAGTGCTGCAATAAACATATATGTGCATGTGTCTTTATACTAAATGATTTATAATCCTTTGGGTATATACCCAGTAATGGGATTGCTGGGTCAAATGGTATTTCTGGTTATAGATCCTTTAGTAATTGCCACACTGTCTTACACAATGGCTGAGCTAACTCTCCCATGGACAATGTAAAAGCATTCGTATTTCTCCACATCCTCTCTTAAGATCTGTTGTTTCCTGACTTTTTAATGATTGCCATTCTAACTGGTATGAAATGGTATCTGATTGTGGTTTTTATTTGCAGTTCTCTAATGACCAGTGATGATGAGCTTTTTTTATATGTTTGTTGGCTACATAAATGTCTTCTTTTGAGAAGTGTATGTTCATATCCTTTGCCCACTTGTTGATGGTTTTTCTTCTTGTAAATTTGTTTAAGTTCCTTGTAGATTCTGGATATTAGCCCTTTGCCAGATGGATAGATTGCAAAAATGTTCTTCCATTCTGTAGGTTGCCTTTTCACTCTGATGATAGTTTATTTTGCTGTACAGAAGTTCTTTAATTAGATCCCATTTGTTAATTTTGGCTTTTGTTGCCACTGCTTTCAGTGTTTTAGTCATGAAGTGTTTGCCTATGCCTATTTCCTGAATGGTATTGCCTAGGTTTTCTTCCAGGGTTTTTATGATTTTAGGTTTTATGTTTAAGACTTTAATCCATACTTTCAGCCCAATCTGCTTTAAAAAGTTAAATGGACAAACCAAAGACAAGAAAGTGATTCTAGTATCCTGTAAATGTACATATATACCTTGTAATTTTATACTTATTTACAGAGGAGCAGAATCATTATATTTATCTTCAAAGATGTAAGCCCTTGTGTTTATCCTCACTAATTACAAAATAAGTGTTAGATTATAAAATCACAAGAGTTTATTTCCGGTCAAGCTCATGATTTATTCAGTTGAGTCTTTTCTCTTTGATAAAGGCATCATTTTGTCAGAGGGCAGGACTATTTTTCCTGAATTCACATGAAGGGAATAGATATGCATACAAAATGTATTAGTTTATCTTTCTAATGGGCAGGGATGGATGTTTCACTATCTGGGAGAATTTAGAGTCATCTACAAACTGAAGAATGCTCGATTTCCTTCCGCTTTTAGACAATTTTTGTCATAAAAAAAAATCATAAAAAAGAATTATTTCCCACCTTCCATATTATCTGTGCCACTAAGTTAAATAAGTATTTTCACCAGAAATGCAGATTTTTCAGCCCAGAATTTCACACCACATTGGACTGAAATTTTCAAAAAGGATATAAAGTGTCAGGATTATTTTTAGTCAGAGCAAGAAGTATTATTTATACCTTGCTATAGTTTTTTTTTTATGTGAAAGTTTAACCAAAAAATTAACTTGGGGAAAAAGTAAAATCTGTCAGTTGAATTAAAAGTCTTCTTTAACAGTCTTGCAGGGACAAGAATGGTGGTACTGATTGTGGAGAGGGTGATATTTTAAATCTAGAATGATATGAAAGGAATGAGGAAGAAATTGATGAGTATGCAACACCAAGAATGCAATCTATAGGCATTTGATGTTCATATATTAGGTGATCATTTCAACATTCCTATGTAAAAGGGGTTATTATGTCTACTTGGGAGGTGAACAAACAGGTTAGCAAGATTAAAAATTCATCCAAGGTTATGCTTATAGCAAATATCAAAGTCTAAAACAAAACACAGTTCTATTTTAGAAAAATAAAATTCTTAACTTTTCTTATATAATCAGCTTGGTTGATGCTTGATTTGTTTAACCTAGTGGGATCATATTCATTGTTTGAAACCTTTAAAGAGCATTGATTCTATCTCTATGTCTCTATCTCTCTACCATCTGTCTCCATATGTATGTGCATCTCCATATATATGTTGACTCCATAATTTGTGCATATATAGCTAGATGGATGTATATAGTTACATCTGTCCATATGTATAATGTATATGTCCATATAATGTATATGCCCATATAATACATAGGGACAGATGTATTATACACATATATACACATATGGAAAGATGTATTAGACACATATTTGTGTGTACATATTTAATCCACAAATTCACTGGAACTCTTGCAACCCAGAAATGGTGCTACAATAGCATTAAGCAAATTTCATAATGAAACGGGTTTGCCCTTAAAAATGTTCTACATCATAAACTCTAAGAGTGAAGATATTTTTAGAGAAACAATGGTGGCAACATGTGTATCTTATTCATCTATCAAGTAATCAGTGACTTACGGAGACAATTTTTATACAGGTAGCTAAAGTTTATTACACATTGTTGCTTTATTAGTGCTTTTGCCACCTTCAAAAAGTGATAAATTGACAAAGCTGATAAATGGGCTTTATCATCTTCAAAACACATTAGTGTGGAGACATTTAACAGCTCTCCTTTAATAATCTAAGATTTAACAAGTAAATAGTGAAAAGGAATGCAAATATTAAGTTTCAGCTCAGAAATATACATTCTTGGTGTTTGGATATTAGATATAACGCTTCAGGAACATCTCATCTATACTTGGCTCTTGTCATATTCACCCATTTAGAATTTAACCAAAAAATAGTCATGAGGGAAAGAAAGATGATGGTAAAAAAACAAGGGCATTGTCTTAAAGTTCATGTTGAGGGTTTGACTCATAGACAAAATTGTAATCAGACATTGCGTACACATTTTTAAGGTGTTCATTAATATAGTTATTTTATCCATACAATGGTACAATTTCTACAAAACTTGTTGGTTTGATAGTTCTCTTTTTAACTCGTACACAACCAGACACCATTTCCCAGCACCTCTTGCATTTGGAATAACCACGTCTTGTTTCCAGTCATTGGAATGAAAGGGGATGAGATGTGTCCTATTTCTGAAATAAGAGTCATAAGTAGCTGTGTGCCCTCTCCATGTTCTCTCTTTGGACAAAAAGGATGAGGCCTCAAGAGCAAGCAGAGCCACAAAATGCAAGGTACTAGAAAAATGAATCACTGCACGGGGGACAGCTGCCTAACCAAGAACCCCCATTGCTTACAGGAATGTAGTTCAAGATCTAAATATTTGTTTTGGTTAGGCAATTGTACATTTCTGGTCCATTTGTTATACCAGCTGGGGATACACCAAGTCATACACTAAGGATCTTATATGGATAACAAAATGGATGCTTAGAGATAAGTTGCACCCATGTGTAAAATAAAGTATACACAGTTTACTAAGTTTTCATATATGAAAAGTATATGATTATATAGAGTATTGGCAATTAATTTTGTCTCATCAAGGCCACACCTGATCCTGAGGCCTCATCCTGTTCAGCTTGATTATAATTTTTGAATGTGACTAATCTGTTGACCAAACTGAATGATGTATTTCCATGTGCCTCACTGGTACCAGCAGGCCTGGTCCTTTCTACATAGATATCAGGTTAATCACACTCTTTTAGGAAGTTTCCAGACTTTATGGCCCTTTGAATAGGTTTTATAGTTTGTCTAAACACAGTTCAATTTTCCTTCAATAATCCCAGATATTTCATTTATCAACTGTTACTAAATAAAATCATATGAGGTAATTATCTTGCTGCTTCATTTACAAATGTGTTAAAGATTTTTGTTGATAAAGGAGGGAGAAAAAAGATTTTGTTGGTTGTTATCTGCCTGAAAGATAATAACCCTTCCTCTTATCTTTAATATTACTCAAATGCCCTTTCCAATACAGTTGTTTCCAAAATCTTCCATAAATATTTCCCGGGCAAACAAGCAACTTGACCTGTCTTAATTCATGGTAAAACAATTTTTAAAAATTTCACTACTTATGAGTTACACATTCATGTAAAGCACTTGTATTTTGCCTACAGAAGAACTCTTTGGATCCTCATTAAGGACTGTGAGTGTTTATTTTAGACACAATTTTAAGAAAGTAGCTTTCTCAACTTGCAGCCAAATAGGAAAGAAGTGCCATAGAAAGCAGCACAAAGGGTGAAAAAAAGTGGCAGATAAAGCTAAGACTAGAAGGTGAAACTAGAAGAGGAAAATTCAGTGTAGGATTCAATAATCTCTCATACCCCAATGATCATCGAGGGTCACTCTGTAACATTATATAACGTAAGGTATGTCGTCAACAGAGCAGTATATTAAATTAGATACAGACAAGGTATGAGAAAATGTGGTAAATATTTAGAGGATTTCCATCCAAAATGTTGGCTTCTATCTCTTGTTGCTTAAAAAGGAAAATCTGACTCACCGAAAAAATAGAACCCAAACAAATTTTCAGGGTGGTGAGGTTTGACTGTCTCTCTAGACTTACATAAAGCATTTTGCATGCTGATTTTAATTACTGAAGTATGTATTTGTTCAAGTATGTTTTATAATGGATAAGTTGAATAAATAAAGTTTAATCCTTCTTCATTATTAGACGTTGAACGAGAACTTAAGAAAACTCAGTACTTACTTTTATATCAGACTCATATTCTTGTTTACTCATATTCTTTTTTCCATTGAAAAAACAATGGAAGGAAGGATCCAGTATTGGAAATATGAATCAATATGGGACAGTGTGGCAAGGTTAAAAGAATAAGGATTTTAGAGTCCATCAGAAGTATGTCCCAAAAAGGTTCTTGCTACACACACATTATGTGACCCAGAGCAAGTCACTTTTCTCTGACCTTCACTTATGATATCTGTAAAGTAGGGACAAAAATTCTCATGGTAAATAAGATAATAAATATAAATCAACTAACGCAGTGTCTGGTGTACTATTTATTATTTGAATTGCTTTGATAATTATTAAATTCAATTTAATTTGATAATTTGTAATATGTAAGGTATTGTGATAATCACTTCTCAAATAGAGATCCATAGACACTATTGCCATATATGTGAGGAGATTAAAACCATGCATGTGGATTTTATTAACATATTTTCTGATTAAATCTTTTCCTAAAAGTAGTATGAGACTGACATTAATAAGACACTGAAGTTTGTGTGGATTTGCTCAAATGAGATTCAAATCGATTTAATGAGTTTAAGTTTGAAAAGTACCAACACGTCCTGGAAAATAATTATTAGGAATTTTCTTTATGGTACTAATTTTCCATTCACATGAATGTGGCTTAGTGAAGCTGTCATCATCATCTTTTAATGACACAAGTGGAAATTCTTACAGATGATGTTATAATGATAAGGTAAAACAAAGTGCTGTCAATACCATGGTATACTAAGAGGATAATAAAGAGTTTCAGTATTATGAGATGCTAACTAGGGATTACATCAATTTTAGGTGTAATCCTAACATTACCTTTTTTACCAATTATTCCACATGGGAATCATAGTGGGTATTGAAGTACTAACATCTGTATAGCAAAACATACGTGGATAAGACATATGAGAACTTGACATAATCTAGAGCCAGAAGGGGAATGATAGAGAAGAAATCAACTCTAGTTATCTACTTGGTCTTGCAACTAATAGACAAATACATGCCAGGGAATAAAAAGATGAGTAAGAGTTTCCTACTAGAAAGAATGTTACCTATGAACCCAGGGCAATGTAATTTAAGAATTAAAATGGTAAGTCTACAAAATGACAGGAATGTAGAGGAATGGGCTGAGCTATAGGTAGAAGAAAGATCACATAGCACATTTGTTACCAAAATTAAATGAGATAATGTATTCAAAACAGTGCTTGTGAGTAAGACTAACAGTAGCTTTCCTTGTATTCACCATAATAAACCTGAAATGGAAGGAAATACTCATAAGAGAGAGGATCACCAGTATCACCTGAAAATGACTTTGATTTGCTTCTAAAGACTAAAAGGTTTTTCCACACAAAGAGGGCAAAGGGGAACAAGGAATAAATCATGGCCAGACAACAGGTAAAATATCAGGATGACAGTGTCAAAGTCACCCAGCAGAGCATTGTCAAGATGACATTCACACTGTGGGCTTCTACAGGAAGGTGCAGAGTCAACCACGTTCACCCACAGAGTACTGTATACTCAGTACATTGCTCAAGTTCAATGCATTATGGATGGTGTACAAACTTGTGATGTCTCAGCATAGTACAATCAATTGCTTCCCATTTTTGTAATCTGTCCACTTAGTGTTAAAACTACTTCAGTTATCAAAACAACTGACTTTATTTAGGCTTACATCCCCTCATTTGCTATGGCTTGTCAGAGTTGCTCTGAATGTTACGGTAATAATAACAACTTGTATTTAGGTCAATTGTTTGTTCACCCATAGGAAAGGCTCTCCCAAGAAGAGACCAGGATATCTTTTTTCTTTCTGTTTCACTTTGGACACTAGCTTTTCAATATATAGTATGATTACTCAGGTAGAAGAAATACAAATAAGCACATAACCTAAGAATAAAAGGTATATTCTGCTATTATCCTTAGCAAACTAACTCAGGAACAGAAAACCAAATACTTCGTGTTCTTACAAGTGGGAGCTAAAAGGTAAGAACTTATGAACACAAAGAAGGAAACAAGAGACACTGGGGTCTACTTGAAGAGAGAGGGTAGGAAAAGGGACAAGATTAGGAAAAATATTAGAAACTGGGCTTCATACCGATGAAATAGTAGTATGTACAACAAATCCCCATAACACATGTTTACCTATGCAGCAAACCTTCACTTGTACCCCTATACCTAAAGTTTAAAAAAATATTAAGATCCAGTTTAAAGAAAAGGTATATTCTATTAAATTCAGAGCTGGTAAGACCCCCATCTCATAGACCAAAAAGTTCTGAGATCTAGATTGGGTTTTCACTGAAGCCCAACTTTTTACCCAAAGATTTCTGAGAAAATACCTGACTGGATTGCTTCCACTTGGGAAGATATTCTTAGGGTGCAAATACAGAGTAGCAGTTTAAATTCTATTCTGCTATTACATTGAAAAACCATTTCTAAATACTCATTCACCTTCTAAATCACCCAGCAATATGCTTATGAAAGCTGTTTTCTTTCTTGTAACTACAGGTGTCAGATGCATCACAAAAGCAGAAGTGCCCTTTCAGCTCTTCTCTGTGCCATTCCTTGTCAATTTCATGCTGCCTACAGCAACAACATAATACTGAAAACAGCCATGATGTCACTGGAAGTGCTCTGTGATTGACAGAGAGGGGCAGTCGTAGTCAGGGGTGGCTCCTCAGAGAATTCAGAACTCACTAGCTGTCCTCTAGGGGCTCATGCCTTGATTTGAAGGAGGGATGAAATATTCTCTGCATGAGAGAGCAGAGATGGGAAGTGATATAGGTGTGTATGGATGGTCAGTTACTCTAAATATAGTTAGACAGGACAGCCTGAATACCAAGGTCTTGGTTAGGTCCTCTGTAACAAGTCCTAGAGGCCCAGAAATGTGATGGAAGTGAGGCATATTTCTTAACTATCACACTTGTTGAAATGAGAAGAAGGTGACATTTGTTTGGAAATCCCTCCCCAGCCTTTGTTCCCAGAACTCAGCATTCATTTTCCTGTGCCTACATACGTAGTTCCTTAGATAAACACTACTACTGCAACAAATCAGAGTGCCAGGCATTACCAGATGGTTACATAGAATTAAAAATATATGCAAAAAAATAAGTTCTGAAGTAAAAATGGATAAAGATATAACTCTCACTAATTCCTAAAATTGCTTGTTATTACAGCCAGCCTGTTACAAACACAGTGTTTTTATCCACCCAAAACTTTGTTCCCAGCATCCTTTTCCTCTGACATTCTCTATACCTCTCTATTCATGAAATCCTACCCATTTATTAAGGACCAGCTAAAGAAGAACATCCTTTATGGATCCTTTCTTGGTAATTTATGTATAGTAATTACAGCCTTTTCTGAAATCTTATTGTCTGCCTTTTATTTGTCCTTTAATCTTGACTGTTCTTTCCTGCCATTTTAGGATCTCTTTTCTCCTCAACAGAATCTAAATTCCTTGGGATGAGAGACCATGTTTAAACTTTTCCCTCTTCTGAGCCCACAGGATCTGGACAAGTAGGAAACCATCGGGAAAAGAACAGGGGCTTTCAAATTCACAGGAGGGGAGTGAGTTGTACAGAATTACACACTGTGCAACTTAAGCCAAGTCTAATTAGAGAAAGTTTATTTCAGAAAGAAACTTTTTCTCTCCATTTTCCTCTTTGTTTTCAAATGGCATTTTTCTATCTTTGATGGAAGATAACATCATCTGATGGAATTAGACTACCCAGATTTGAATCCAGATTTTAATGGATGCTTACCACATGGCTTTGGGAAATATTCTCACATCCATGACTTAGTTTCACCAACTGTAAAATGGAGCTAATAAAAATAATTTTCTTTAGCATCACCTGAGTATTAACCAAGCTAACCTATATCAAGTGCCAGCACAATGCCTCAGAAATAACTGAATGTTCAATAAAACACTGGCTATTATTTTGTTATGATTATATTTCGTCTCATTAGCTTAGTATTCAGTTAAATGTTCCTCTGCTTTCTCTCCAATTAGAGGTCAACTGTTTGCAGACAGAGTCCCACTAGCTGGAAAACAGTGATCTAGTAACAAGAACCTTTGGCTGGATGTTAGAGAACCTGAATCCTCCAGCCACTTCTTTGGACTCATCACTGACATGTTTGGATTTTGGATTGCTTTTGGCAGAGGATGTTATCAATCAAATATGTGTGGTCTTCGTTCCATAGTACACAATTATTGCTGGGAAGTGGCTGTCCTCCAAAGACTACACTTCATCATAAGACATAAGTAGAAGTGATGTGTGTCACTTCCAGTCTAAGTAGGCCCCTCCTCCTCTTCATTCCTTTTCCACTGGCTTGGTGTGGAGAAACAGTGACCTTAGAAGCCACATGTTGAAGACACTGGATCCATCACATGGGAAGAGTCAGCATTCCTGATTTAACTGCTGCAGGAAAGCAGCCTGCCAATCAACAATGCCCATGCTGAGCTTTACATGCATGCAAAATAAAATTATATTTTGTTTAAACCATTATCTATTTTGGGGTTTGTTATAGCAGCTAGTATTATCCTAATATGTTTGGAGAGAAGTCTACCCATCTTACAAAATGTAATTATCAATCCGTTAAATATCAAAATGTCAGAAGCATCAAGTAAATGCCTGTGGGAATATTTTCTTGTTTACCTAGTGCTTATATTCCCAGAACATCGTGTTAAAAGCTTGCATAATAGCTTGGTGGTTCAAATCATTCATAAACCTAAGTGTTGTGGGTTCCAGAGTATGTAAGAGTAACAGCAGAGACTGTCAGAATCTTTAAGGTGCTTATTGGGTAGGATTCAGTTATGATGAAAGGAGGGGCTTGGAGGAGATGATCATTTATCATCATGACAAATACCAGAAGAGTTTTAAGTAAAGAAATTGAGTAAGACTAATTTACCATTGAGTTATGTTTCCAGAGCTTTAATGAATTTTTGTCAAATGAACTTATAGAGTAATCCAAATATTTATCCTGGACTTTGCTGTTGTCTCTGTCTTAAGTACAGAATTTTCAAACTGAATACGCAAAAAAAAAAAAAAAAAAAAAAGAAAGAAAGAAAGAAATAGGAATTTTACCTTTGAGTTTTTTGTCTTAAACATTTGTCACCAAATGATACCTAAACTTTGATTTGAATATGAATAGCCCATGACCACATTATCTTTTTGACACTTAATAGTTGTAACACATATATATTCATATTACTTTCCATTTTCTCCCTCTCAGAAAACCTAGCCCAAAGACCCTTATATAAGAAACTTTTAGTCTCTGCTTTTCTTCAGATACTTAGTAAATTATGCATCATTAACAAAGCCTGACATCTTTGACATATCGAAGTGGTCAAAGACGCCAAAATCAGTTTAACCTATCCTCTGCCAAAATAAATAAAATCACACTCTTACTTGTATGAAATGGATATGTTTTGGGGTAGCCTTTAACATCAGTAGGTTTCAAGAGAAGAATATAAATGGAGAGGTACAGGTCATGTGTCTAAATATTTAACAGTTGTAAATACAGCTAACAAACTTCATAAAATCATTTTCAAAAACTTTGTTGTGAGGACTAAACATGTTAATACACGTTAAGAGTGTAGAAGCACACCTGACACGTATGAGAACCCAATAAATGTTAGTTGCTGGTGATGAGGATGATGACTTCTCTCCTCTAGAACATTGCTTGATGATTAAATGACTCAGTGAATGATTATTGGGTGATGAAGATTCTCTGGACCATTGGGTGCCTTCTTGATTAATAAAGCAGGGTCCAAGAGAGTGGTATTAATACAATCAGACCCCAAATACATACCAAAGGGACTCTAACAAAAGACTTTAGACGCTCAACCTTTCATGGATATTAATTCTATAATAAGTTTAAAACTGAGAATTCTAATTTAAATTTTACATTTATATTTATGTATGATAAGCTAAGTGAAAGCTAAATGCTAAAGAAAAACTTTGCAGAAAACTGATTACAATCAGTAATTCTGGTACTGCTGGATTAATATTTTGGCTCGGTAATGTTATCACTTAAAACTAATGGGGCCAATATATATTCTAGAAACAATCAACAATAGCTTCTAAATTATAGTTGTGTTCCCTAGCACTGCTAAAATTAATGATCCTGTAAAATTCCTATTATAAGAATATATTTTCAAGTACAGAAAACTCTGCCATAAATTATTTTACATAAATAATTATTTTTAAAAATCAATAAGACTATTTTAAAGTTTTGGAACTAAAAAAAAGATTTTCTTAAAAAATTGCTTTGAAAGTGATTTATGAAAAAAAATCAACCTTTCTACTATAATAATTTTTAAAAGGACTATCTTTTCTATTAAAAAATTTAATTTAATTTTACAGGCTGTTACTCTATAAATAGAATAATCCATTTTAAATGGACAAGGTGAAGTATATAAATGACATTATTACTGTTGCTACTAACAAGTTTTGAACTACGCATATTAACACATAAATAAGACCAAACCAAAGAGGATACAAATCTTAGAGTAAATGAATATTAGGAGTGGCATACCAATTATTTCCTTAGTTTAAGGTATAAATGGATCAAAATAATTGAGTAATATTGGCATCTTCCTGCATTATATATTGAAAAAATACATTTGTAAATAATTAACTAAAAAAAAGTAGCAACACTTATATAAAAACTGTTACCTTTAAAACTTACCTTAACTTTCTCATTTTATAATATTCTGTTATTGGCTGGTAGCTAAGAGTCACCACAAAATGGCTAATGAAATTGATAAATCACTGCAAAACTCAAGTTATTGTATTTTAAAGTAAGAATAGGATGTGCTTATAGGACAAAAATGCCCACTGTTATTTATACTCATCATGATTAATATAAATCTGGGGTATGTGGCTATAGTTGTCAAATATCACCACTGTGAAATAGCCATTATGTTAGAGGTAGCTACAGCTTTTCAAAAGTGTTTTAAAACTTCCCAGTTTCTAAAATACTTTTATTCTAAAAATTTGAAATATGCGGTGTCTGTGTAACTGAGTGTGTGGTTAAATTTGTCCAGTGTCTGGGTACTACTCTTAAAGATATTGGAATCCTTTACCAAGAATTTACTTTTTAGTGCTAGTCTCAGCTCTAGCCTTGGTGAAGTGAAGGAAGGTGGGCAATGATAAAATGGGTAGACTCAGAGGGGCAAGGGTCACACCTCATTAACTTGAATTCCAATCAGCCCATTCCAATTAAAACACAAAAGTAAGAGTGTGATTTTATTTATTTTGGCAGAAGATAGATTAAACTGATTTTAGTGTCTTGGACCACTTCGATATATCAAAGATGTGTTCTGAACTTATGTCTTATCATTTAGCTCTCATTCCTCAATACTTAGATCTTCTGTTTTACTGAACGTCAACCACCACACTTTCAACATCCCTTTTCTCTACCCTTCTGCTAATCATAAATAGCTATTGTGAAAGTCACGGAGCTGTGTTGATTAAACCCACCAGAAAGTTTGCTATCTGCTTTAAGCTTGGCTGTCTCTTGGTAGTTATCACATTGTACTCTGAAAGTTTCATTAGTTATTCAAATTGCTTGTAAACTCCTTGAAGATAGGGACTCAATTGTTTTTATGCCTTTGCAGCTTGAGTTCTTAAACTTGCCTGGGTATCTAAGAAAGTCCATTCATTTAGATATTAATTCAAAGTTTATTATGATTACTATAAAGAATCAGATTATCTAATGTTAGGTTTCACATGGTATATGAAAACTAGGAAAATTTAGCAGCTGTGAAATAATTCTTTTTTTTCTTTTGGCTTCACCGTAGACAACGTGAAAGCCACTACACAAGAAGTGAAAGGACAAATAATAAGAATAATGCATCACACCTTTGTTAAGAGAGCACCAGATTTAAGGTTTCTTTACTTATCCTTTACATAAACATCTCAGAACAAGTGAGAACCTACAGATGCTGCATAGTGTAATTCCTGGGCACATCTGGCTGGGATAAACAGGAAGAAGCTTTGAATCTCTCCAGCCTGTGCCCTGCTTTCCAACCAGGGTTTTCTACCCTGTAAACTGCTATCGTGTGTACTGCCTTCCACAAAGATTTGAAATTCATCAAACAGACAAAGTGTATACTTAATACTCACATGAGGGAATACAGAATGCCTTTCAATACATCAAACTCCTAAACCTTTTACATCCTTCATTTTTAAGCTACATGGATTTTGATTTGTACAATTTTAAAAATATTCTGAAGCCTAGTCAATCTAACAGTAAAAGCACTGTTGCACAGTAAGAAATCAAGAAATACAATTCAGCAAACCTGGTATAGTTGGTCCCCAGGGAAGCTTTGTTCCAATTCAGTTTGTCATAGCCCAGATCCATCATGTCATGCTAGCCTAACTTACTACTACTGTCTTTCATTTTTTTCCCCCTTTTTGGCACACTCCAACTATTTTCTGTTAAACTAGTGCTGTCACAAGAAAACATATAAAAATGCTCTTTTGCAAACACACTGTTTGGTTCTCTCCTGAACTCTCAGAGCTACGGATTTCTCTCACTGTCTTCATCAGGGGTGAATGTTGACAGATCACTGAACCTTACTGTCGGTGGTGACAGGCTTGATGCTGTTTTGTGCAAGGTGGAGAAAGAACAAAATAATAATAATAAAAAAAGATTTCTGTGCCTTGCATCTAGAAGTTCCCTGATTCAACAACAAAGGCTTATGTTCAAAGATGATTAGCTTAAAGGCATTTTAGAGATTTCTGATTGTAGCAGCAGTTGGGTGTCTTGCTACTGGGTGAAATATGTATTCCCCCGAGAACAAAGGCAGCAGCAATCCTCTTCTGCTGAGATGGCACCTTTAATAATTCCATGTATTTATCAGTATGTGTGTCAAGATCTTAGGGATTTTACCCTTCAGGTGAAGCTAAGAATAGACAGAGTGGATAGTGTCTTAAACAGTCCTCTAAGGTATCTACAGACAAAAAAGGGGAAAAAAAGTGTCCCAAGGAATCCAAGGGAATAAGAAAAAAATATTCTTGTGGATGAAAATGTACACAGCACAGAAAAATACCTCGAAGGTTTCTAAAAGAAAGACTGAAGAACCCTTAGGTTATTCGAAAAACCTTAAGATAAGCTATTGCTCAGAAATAATTGTGCAGCACTACTTTCTCAAATTTGAATCAAGTAAATCTCAAGAAAGATATTTTTTGAAAAGTTGAAACTTTAAAAAGGTAAACTTTTTTTTCCAGATAAAATCTACAAGCTCTGTATGTGCTGTTGCCATGGATTTCTCCTGCATAACCATTCTGAACGTTGTGTACGTGACTTCAGGAGGAAAATTGTTGGTATGCATTCATAAGTGTAGGATGTGCACAGGACTGAACTGAGTGTGCATACGTATGAGTGACTCTCCCCCTGTGGCCTTGAATGACACCTTCTGTCACCATGGGAGGCCACTTTATATACTATTGAATTACATGGCATTTTTTTCCCATATGGGTTTGCACTAGGCCTGCTTCTCATCAAATGCAAAGAGCTTTCATAACTACTTGTGCAAAGGTGTATGCATTCTGAGCCATCAGGGAATATCAGGAACTTGAGAAGATAACTTTTCAAATAATGAATTTGATACAACCTTTCAAAGTCTGGAAGATCAAAAAGCCAGTCTGAAGAAATGGGACCTTCAGCATCCTTCACCTGACGCAGAAGGCACAGTCTGTAGGGGTGAGTTAAATCTGGGCATTAACTTCCCCTGGAGAGACCAACAGAGAGAAGTCTCAGATTTTTTTTTTTTTTTTTTTTTTGAGACAGGGTTTTGTTCTTGTTCCCCAGGCTGCTGTGCAATGGCACAATCTCGGTTTACTGCAACCTCCGCCTCCCAGGTTCAACAGATTCCCCTGCCTCAGACTCCCGAGTATCTGGGATTACAGGTATATTTTTAGTAGAGATGAGGTTTCACCATGTTGGCCAGGCTGGTGTCAAACTGACTTCAAATGATCACCCTCCTCAGCCTCCCAAAGTGCTAGGACTACAGGCGTGAGTCACCTTGCCCAACCTCAGACATCTCTTTAAACAAGATCAGAAGCCGGTGAGAGCCCATTCTATCTTCCTCTTTGTTTTGGAATCGAACTTTCAATGACACATCTGTGATATCAGTTATTTTCTGGAAGACAGGCTGATGTCATAAAGTGCAATTTCAAGTCTACAGTGAAATCAAGCAGAAGACAAGATGGATTTTGAGAAAGGAAGAAAGTGCTTGTAGTAAGGAACTATGAGAACAGATAATTAGATTAAGTCTAAGCTCTTCCAGGGTGTTTTGGGTCACATTTCAATCAAGACAAAAGCAGACTTCCCCTCTAAGGACTAATAAAATTAATTATGTTATTAGTCAAATTCTGTATCAGCATTAGGCAAAAATAAGCTATATAAATATATATGGAACAGGTTTATACCAAGAAACAGAATTATACATTTGTTCAGTTGCATATTCCTGTTCCATTCTCGAAAACTCAGGTCAAGCCATTCCAACTCTAGAACTCTGGACTCCTAAGAATTATGTATTTACAGTCCAGGACGAGCTCTACCCCCCTGGTTATATACAGTCATGTGCCACATAACAATGATTTGGTCAACGACAGGCTATATACATAATGGTGATCCCATAAGATGAATACTGTAGCATGCTGTGTAAGTTCCTGGCCTAGGAACAATAGGCTCCATCATATAACGTAGGTACGTGGTAGACTATACCATCTAGGTTTGTGTAATTCCACTCTATGATGTTCACACAATGAAGAAATCACCTAATTATGCATTCCTTAGAATGTAATCCTATTGACACATGACCGTTTAAAAAAAATAGCAAATTTATGACTTCCTGCTGATGCATTTCCATTTTACTAAAGCCTTTGATTCCTGCATGGTTACTGAGATTCTCTTTTTCCCTCCTATTTCCTTCTTAGAACCATGGCAATTTTTTTGTAGAAGAAAATAAAAGAAAGCAGTGCATATAACTCTATAGGAATTCATCACATGTATACATATGGGTGAGGCAC
This sequence comes from Saimiri boliviensis, assembly GCF_048565385.1. Taxonomy (NCBI): domain Eukaryota; kingdom Metazoa; phylum Chordata; class Mammalia; order Primates; family Cebidae; genus Saimiri; species Saimiri boliviensis. Next base: position 95,652,243 of record NC_133453.1, read on the forward strand.
ACTCACATGCAAATGCACACAAATATGAACATGATTTCACATTTGAGTTATGCTATGCTCAGACAAAGCTGGGATTTCAACAAGGTCAGATTACAAAGAAAAATTCGAAAATTTAAAATGGTTCCATTTACCTTCTTCTCATGGATTGTAAGTATGTAAAATGGATAGAGGAAAAACAGATCTGATCAGAAACCAGCATAGCACATGGTGGTCTGTTAGAACACTCTGGCTGGCATTCAGAGAACCAGAGCTTCAAGCTTCAGTCCTGCCATTTTTTTCTAGTTGTGTGATGATGAATTTGGTCATTCACTTTCAGGAGACTCTTCTCATCATTAAAAGCACAAGAACACCACTTTTCACTAAAGGCCATAGTGCAGGTTAAATGTATTGCATTTGAAAGCACTTTGCAAACTCAAATACAGACAGCAAATGTAAATGTAAAAGATTAAATCACAACACTGAGAGTTTGTTCAAAAAAGTTATGGGATATTTGGAGTAGACATTTTCTTCTTTCATAATTTTGTGCATCATGAATTTTCATTTCAAATTTCAGAGAATTTTTAAGTTTTTGCTAAAGTCAACATTTAAAAATATTGTATGGATGTAAAATTATTTTATCTACACTTAAAGGGTATATAATGGTTTGATGTTTCAGTTTTCATGTATAACTTAAGCCTTGTTCAAACACACTAAAGACAGAGTTTTATTAGGACTGGCAAGAATGATACCAATATATATTCATGGACTGATTCCATCTGTATGGAATATGTAGATCTCACTCTAAATATAGTTTTTCAGTGTTCTGAAATGCTTGTGCTAAAATCTGAAGTACAATAAACTGATACTATATTAACATGAAATTTAGTCTCTCAATTTAAAGAAATATATATCCTCTTTTCACAAAATATTAGATGTTTTCTAATTCAGAAATGAATGCATGCAAATCAAGGGCAACTCAGAAAAATTCAGAACACCTTATGCTACACTATTTCATACAATGCTTTTTTCATCTTTATCCTAAAAATATTCTAATCAGACAATTTGGCCAACTGACCTAGGTAAAGTGATTGGAAAATAATATTTCTAAAGCATACACAAAGTTTGCTATTCTTTACTGTCATTTGCCTAATTTATATTTAGCATAGATTTTATAATGATAGTTGGAGTGTTTATATAATCTTAACCATGTTTTAGTATATATTTTGCATTTCCTTTATGTTATAAAAATACCCTTTACAGAATATTGAAAAAATATTGAATTAGCTAAGTTTCCATAGTTTACCAATTTTCTCTATCAGTATTGGGTTTGCAAGTAAAAATCCCAAGTGTGAAGGCAGTTATCTAATTTTTAATTTGATTGTGTAAGTAAACATTGGATAAATTTATATGTGCTTAATTCCATCTGCATATGTCTTTTTGAAGTCTTACGAGATCTTGTCACAAGATTGCTTTATGTCATCAGTATATGTCTTTGACTGGTATATGTCTTTGGCTCAATCTCCAAAAGTCTAATTTTAGAAGTCTGTAATATTTATTTCCAAAGCAAATACAATATATCTTATGTAAAACCCAAAAGTACAGTGTCTTTCAAGAAATAGAACAATGTAAGAATTTGAGACATGTGAACCATATGTACATTAATTGAAATCTACCATTCTTAGGCTGAAAATTTACTTTTCATGCCTCACAGTGCCTTTAAGGAAAGAAGTATAACCTGAGACTTATTTTGGAAGAGTCAGGATTACTTTTTGTAGTTCCTGGCTGTGTGATTTTGCTTCACTGATTTAGAAAGTGTGATTTGTAATTTCAGGTTTGTGGTTTTAGCTCAATGTTGGTTATCTCACTGATGAAATTAGCCTATTTTTCTAAAACACTATGCTAAATGTCCTAAAGTCTTGGGATAACTGGAATGACTCCATTCTTTTGGGTGATCTATGTTAGTTCTAGCAGCATTCTCATAACCGAGAATACCTAACTGCTAGTTACTTTTACTTATTTATATTTTTTTCCAATTGTCTTTTAGCTCAGCTGATTTCATAGTGGCAACAAATTGGCAGCTCTTGGAATAAACATTTTCATATGTAAACTTCATGTTGCTCCAAGAGCGCTACGTTTTGTTTAAGTGACAACGTTTAAATATATTGATAAATTTCCCTATAAAATTGACATTTATCTTTTCCTTTGCCAAACTGCATCTGGCAAAAGTAGGCCTGCCTTTCTAGATGGTGACCATTAGGTGGCACTGAGTAACACAGGGCAAAGGCTTCTAGTTTGTGCCGCTGAGCCTGGCTCACTGCACTTCTGTATATTAACTTCTGGACGTTAACTTCTGTTTCTTGTACATCTTTGCATTGCCATTCTTGTGTCTTGGCCTAAGGTTTCAAGTATGAATAATCGAAAACAGGTTTCTATTCTTGAAAATAAAAAGGAAATCAGGAGTGGGAGGTTATCAAGGGGTGGAGAATTCAGCATATTTATTTTGAAATCATCAGAGTAGAAATGTCCAGTGAAGAGCTGAAAATAAGTGACCGGTGCTTAGATGAGGGGAAAGGATTGGCGATAGAATTTTGGGAATCATTCAAGTAAAGGCATAGTTGAAGCCATGAAAATGGATGAGTTATCTGAAGGAGAAATTAGATATCAAGAAGAATGAAAGGCCAATAGCTGAACACAGGAAAATATTAACAATTAACGATTCAGGCTGACAAGACAGAGCTGGAGAGAAAGACAAAGTTTGAAGAGAAAGAGTGATGAAATGTATCTTAGCATTGGCTCACATTTATTGATGTTTTTTAATGTGGGAAAAGAAAAAGGCAGGCATCAAATGAATGTTGAACGAGTAAAGGCTTAATATTATTACAGGTGGAAATAAAATGTCTTAGTGCCTTGGATGACAGCCGTGTGAAGCCCATCTGGGCTCTTTGCCTAAGTCCTAATTTGCAACAAAGGCTGACAGAATTGGACACAATAGGCGGAAAACCAAAAATATTTTTGGGTATGTGAACATATACAATAGAATAATACAAGAGTAGAGTCATGCGTGTCATTTTTGTAAAAGTAATTTTTAAAATATCCAAACTGAATTTTTTGTCTTACTTCAAATTTTTGAGCACAGACAGATCATGTCTATTTTAAAAGATATCACCTATATTTTTAAAAGATGAAGAGAGTGTTCCTTACTTGTCCCTTGAATTTTTACTTTCTCATGTTGGCAGTTTCAAATTAAATAGTGTGTACATTGAGGAAAGCGGTGAGAAGGAAACAGTGTGAAATTATTGATCTCTTGCCTTTTGAAGTTTCACGAGTCCTGGCAAAAATTTACAAGTTAGCCGCAGGGCAAAATTTGATCATTTTGGACAGGGATTGAATATTTTGCCTTGAAAAATGTTAGCAGAAAACCTCCTGGGGGAAAAATCACAAATTGTCAAATCATTTGGGCACAGAAAGTCATCAACTTTATGTGGTGAGTGGCAATTTATACTCCATGCTTAGCTTTCATGGAAAACAATGACAAATTTAGAATCAATACCCCTAAATGATCTATTCCCAACAAGAACTGATTGTTTTCACCGATTGTATTGAAGGGCTGGCTACAGTGTAATGCCAAGGGAGACCAGCAGGAGGCAGCACTTAATGATTTGTGAAATAGAGGACGAAGCCTAACCAGAAAAGGACTAAACTTCTAAAGAGCATGCCAATGTCAGAAGAATACAAGTTTTGCAAATAGATATGAGTCCAAATTTTGGCTCTGTTATTTATCAGCTATGTTAAATCTGGCAAGTTATTTAACTTCTCTGAATCCTAGATTTCTCATGTTTAAAATGGGACAATTAATATTTAACTGATGATATAGTTTGGCTGTGTCCCCACCCAAATCTCATCTTGAATTGTAGCTCCCACAATTCCCACATGTGTGGGAGGGAACCAGTGGGAGGTAATTGAATCATGGGGGCAGGTCTTTCCTGTGCTATTCTCATAATAGTGAATAAATCTCACAAGATATGATGGTTTTAAAAAGAGGAGTTCCCCAGCACAAGTTCTCCCTCTTTGCCTGCTGCCATCCATGTAAGATGTGACTTGCTCCTCCTTGCCTTCTGCCATGATTGTGAGACCTCCCCAGCCATGTGGAACTGTGTCTATTAAAACTCTTTTTCCTTATAATTGACCTATAGTCTTGGGCATGCCTTTATCAGTAGTGTGAAAACAAAGGAATACACCTGATAATGATGTTATACAATGACAGGTGGATGCATGCCTTATACATGGTGCTTGTTACTACAACATTAAAATTATTACTAAAGTAATAGAGAATCTCCCATAGGAAGGCAGATTAAAATCTATAGACTTTTTTGAAGAAATATAAATCTACATATGTCATAAATAGTATGATTCTGATATTTACAAATTTGTTTACAAGTATAGGAGAACTAGAAACACAATTTTAAAGTGATAACTCCAGTAAAAGTTACTAAAACTGAAAACTACTAAAAGACAAAACTCTTTTATACAGTACTGTAGATGGTAACCTTATTCAATTCCATCTATAACAAGTTCATTTAGTCTGAGAGTGAAGGAAGACTTATATAAGCTTATGAATACGAGATTCATAGAAGACTTTAAAAATATTTTTGGCTAGGTAACACTTTCACATAATTCAGCAATCAAAAAGCATAAAAAAAGGAATAAAGTGAGAAATGTTTTTCTTCTCTTTCTCTCAATAGTAAGATTCTTTTAAATGGAAAGTAGAATATTCGGAGTCTATCACTGCTGATGAAAATGAGGTGTCTGCCACACAGGTACATTTTAATCAAGTGCGTGGGTGGCAACTGGCCATTGTATTACCATATGTATTACCATAATGAAACACCATCACTAACAGTTGGCCAATGTAAAGAGGACCCGTGGCTTCATTACAACATCTGAGAGATTAGTTCTTAGGCCCATTTTGTGGGGTTCCACATTCTCTATGGAAGAGTATCTTGTATTTGAAGTATCTTTTGTATTTAGCTGTTGCTTCCTACATGAATTGTTGGAGGACCTCACGAAACATGTTTCTATTTGTGAGCAAATCTTAATTGCAGAAACATCCTAACTGTAAGTCATATCGTATCCTGCTATTGTATTATATCCTAATATAAATCTCAGCCTGCTATGCTTCTTAGCACTTTCCATATTAAAGATTTTATTCAAGATTTTGGCCTTTTTATATTAAAGTAGCCTAATGTCTTGTGATTGTCCTTCCTATGTATATATTTTATGTATTTTGAAAATATGGAATTAGCATTTAGTATTTTCCGCATTTTAAATTGTCTTCAGTATATGTGTAGCCTAGTAGTCAACATCAAGCCATCTATAAATAGATTGTCCTAGTTCTGGGCCTTTTACCACTTACTAATTATATGACCTTGGAAAAGTGACTGGAATCTTTGTTACTTTTCTTGATTTGTAAAATGGGTATAATACCTGTCTTAGTGATGTTTTAAGGTTAAACATAATTAAAGTCCTTAGTGTCTAGTATATAGTAAGAAAATATAGCTCTACTAGTAATTAGTTGTACTGCTCTTTAAAAAAATATGTATCTACAAATTTTTTTTCTCTTCTAGCAAAATATGAGGGTGTTCTTTTTGCATTTATCATCTCTTTGTATCTAAAACTAAAGTATGGATATCTTCTTATAAATTGTTTGTTATTCATCATTTCACTTTATTTAATTGGTAGGATGAGAATGGTAGTTGCTAAGGATGTGTTGGAATTTCAAAGACATAATTCTCCTTTCTCAAAATTACTCAGTAAATCCTTCATCAAAGCCTTAAACCTTAGCTTTCTAAGCTAATGTCAGCATTCGCCTTGGCTGTGAATGCTTCACAAGAAGTCACTATAGACAGATAATTTTTTGGTGAATGAAGCTGGTAACACTAGGACAAGCCATGTTGTCACCTGACAGGGAAAAACCATTTCTGCCTTCTCTCACGCCAGGCCCATCTTCACTCATCCTCATTTCTAGCTTCTGACAAGAGCAGAGGAGTTTATGATGAGAAGAATGAGGGCCCAATATCTGACTTAGGTAAGTGGATCGTAGCATCTGTCTTAAGTACACTCTTCACCTGTGTTTATTGTTTTTCCTTATAATAAATAGACCTACAGATGACCTCGCCTTTGACTTTCTTCTTCACTCTGTGCTTCTGGCAAGGTTAAAGGCTGTTCCCCTAATGACACTGTCCTCCCCACATCCTTTCTTGCTCCTACTGAGTTGCCCAGTTCCCGATGCCTGGCAGATTGAGTTTGGTATTAGTCACTGAGTCAGATTTGACACTCATTGCTCATTTCTCGCCTTTTCCTTTAGAACTGGAAGAAAGAAAAACAAATTTTATCTTTTTAAAAGAAAGCCTATAAATATGAAAACCTGATTCCAATAAATTCTATAGCTATGCTTTTGCTTTGAAAGAATCTTTCATTTTGACTTGTGAAGAATTGTAGGTTGAATTCATTTCTAGAATGTGTGAATGACTGAAGGTTGTCAAAAGCTTCTCTGAAGTGTTTTGAGGAAGCCAACCTGGCTGTTCCCAGCAACAGCCACTTGCCGAGCTCTCCCAAGATCTCCAGTGGATGCAGTGACTCACTGGCTTCTCAAACTGCCGTGGGAAAATAAGCCCATCTCTATCTATAATGAGCTGCCACACCACTGACCAGAATGCAGACTTGTTAACATCAAGTAGTAGTTGCAGTTACTAAAATACACAAGGACTTGGTAACTGGATTTCTAAACTGGAAACCATCAAAGTAAGAGTTAGTCAAAGTGTTTAATGTCCAATAAAGCAATGTAAAAGTCAAGCATAGTCAAAGCTCTGTGAAGTGGATCGTGTTGGAAAAAGTGTGTACATTTTAACTGTATAACCAAAACTGAGAATTCTGGAAGGAAATAAGAGAATCCTGTAATCTAAATATAAGAATGTATTGCTCAAAAGAATATTTAAGTATAAACTAACAAGATTTATAAACATTGTACTCTCTATTTGTCTTCTACGTCCAACCTGATCTGCCTCAGATTATTTCCCTAGTCCATGGGTGGAACCAGTTCTGTTCCTCCGGCACAAACCTCTGAACAATGTGGAATAGTCAAAACAGGACTCAGTTTGAACTCAGACACCCTTCGTTTGAGACCCAGTTCTAAACTGAGAATTGCTATCATTAGCAAATATTTCATAGAAGAAATGAGGATTGGAAGTGACCTCAAAAACAGGCCCAGGTCACAGTCTGAAATGCAGTCATGGCTTGTTTTCACAAATGTTGTAACCAGATTCCAGCATCTATACCAGTTTGCAGGACAACGCTTTGAAATATTCAGTGAAACCCAGGAATGTACTTACTATCATCAGAAGCAATACTTGAAAATCTTTTCTCTAAGTGCAACTACTTGAGAATGAGAAGGGTCTCACATGATGAATTAAAATCCACAAAATTGGCTCTTCAGCTGAATGAATAAGAGGAAAAAATTCTAGAAGTGTGGACTGTCCATAAAAGAGATACTCCTTCATTCTTCCCTAGAAATAACATCTTTTACATATACCACTTCTCACTGAGGAGCTTTAAAGACTTTATCTAATTAGTCCTTCCAGCTTCCCAGAGAGGTAGGTGGGGGCAGGTATTATTAGCTGAATTTAGCCATGGTAGAAATTAAAGTGTCCTGATGAAGTGACTTAAGTAGGAGGCAGCATTTGCACTTAAATAAGTGGGCTCTAAATTCTCTGCTGTTTAAGTAAAAACAGCACCTACAGTGTATAATAAATCTGCCTTCTTTTAATCCATCCTACATGTCGTCTGGCAAAAAAATAACCTCTTCAGCATAGCTAGGTACAAAGAACAACATATCTATATCTTAACATGTGATTGTGAGTTTCACAGTGGCTTCTGGGCTCAAGAGGCCAGAAGTTATTTTTATTAAACTATAAGATTTCTTGTATTTTTAAGTTGCTGTAGTAGTTTATTATTTAAGTCGTTATATTTGTACCAGAATAGAAATATTTCAGGCACTATAAAACTCTGTATCAGGAAATGGAGGAAAACCTGCATTTGGACCAGATAGTTAGACACTTGGGGTAGGAAATGCGAAGGACAATAGGTAATGCCCAAGGTCAGTGTCTAAAAAAGGGGCCAAATTTAGCAGGCATTATCAGTTACCTACTCAAAAGCCATTTTCTTCTTTACTAGTAGAACCCCAAGTTGGGGAAATGTCAGTCCTCCTTCCTTGTCAACTATAGTACCTCCATTCCTCTTGTATGCTATAGGGATAGATTATGGGGTGGGCATGTGATGGGTTCTGTCCAGTAAGGCACAAGAGCACCTGCAGCAGACCATCTGGGAGAGGCTTTTTAAGATCCCCAAGAGGTATAAGAAAGCATACCTCAATCTGCTTAACTCCGTCACGTCTTCACGGACTTTCTGGATCAGTAATACACAACATGCTGCCATGAGTGGGACAAGGTGACACATGGGATGACAGGACAGGGAGAAGGAATGACTCTGTTCTCAATGATGTCATTGAGCTGTCAAATTAACCAACCCTGGAACTGTTTTATCTGGGCACTTTCTTTCTATATAGAATAAAATTTCTATATTGTTTAGTATAGAAATATGGGATTTCTAAAAATATAAATGTAATAAATACAACCTAAAGGGAATTGTTTTCAGAATTATTTCTGGTCGAGTCTCAGACCTGCCACTATCAACCAAAGTAAAATTATTCAGATAATGAACCCCAGGTTTGTGATTTGCTGGAGATGCACAGTCTATATCTATAAATTTCCTCAGAGTATAAAAATATTCTCTGCACTTATCTATAAATAAACCATATGGAGCGAACTGGGCAGGAAAAGGCCCCTACAGAAGCTAGTGAGAATGGGACAGCAAGAGGAAGACGCAAAGACAGAAAATTTGAAGAAGGAATCATGTCCCATTTTACCTTGAACTTAGAGAATAATCAATCTAAAGATTATCCAGTTGATTAAAATGAGTGTTTTGACTCCACTGCACCATGTAGGTCTTATCACCAATTTCAAGTTTTGTTTATGAATGAATGAATGTAGTAAACAAGGCAGAGCAGTACAGTCTCTGGATTTGTCTCATTGGCTTTCTGCTTGAAAGTTTTCTTAGAAAGATGCCCAAAGATATCTATTAGCTTAAGACTTAAAAGTTCTGCCTGTCCAAATGCCCAGGCAGAGAGTCCATCTGTATGTCAAACACAGATACAGTTCTAAGGCATGGGGGGACATTCTGGATCCTGAATGAGTCCCTGAAGATCCTGAATACTCTTACCTCATACTCTTTTTTCAAAAAGTAAACAAGCCATGTCTGCCAGTTACACTGAACAAATATGCAACAAATGATTTCTAATGAAACTGCCCATTCTTTCTGATAGCATGCAACAAATGAAAAGTAAACTACTTTATTTCTTGTTTAAAAAGAGAATATCTAAGAATGAATTCATTTCCAGGCTTAGGTTGCTTGAATGTACTAAAGGGGAGGAAGCAAAGAAAGTTCAGGAGGGTGCAAGGCAGCATTTCAGTAAATCCAGGATCAAAACATAAACCACAATCCCAACAACAAAAACAAGACAACTACAAAGAACACTGTGAAATATGAGGCCGCGGAGTGCATAGAAAGATAAGATGGCATGGTGGGGAAGTCTCAAAGGATGGAATTTCTAAATCACTCTAAAGTTCTTGCTCATTTCTATGGTGTGCCTAAAGGTATGTCAATGTTTTAGCAAGGTATAAAATTAAACCAAACAAAGAATGAACATACTATTAAGTATTACCATGCAAGAAACTAAGGTAGACACGAAGGTTTTTTTTGTTGTTGTTGTTCTTGTTTTTTTAACAGACAAAGTCTCACTCTGTCACCCAGGCTGTAGTGTGGTGATGCCACTGCTGCTCACTGTAGCCTTGAACTCCTGGGCTCCTGTCATCCTTCCTGCCTCAACTTCCTAAGTAGCTAAAACTACAGGTGTGAGCTGCCACACCAGGCCAGAAGATTTCTTAAAAAGCAGCTGTGGAATATTATGCAGCCATCAAAAACGATGAGTTCGCGTCCTTTGTAGGGACATGGATGAACCTGGAAACCATCATTCTCAGCAAACTGACACAAGAGCAGAAAATCAAACACCGCATGCTCTCACTCATAGGCGGGTGTTGAACAATGAGAACACATGGACACAGGGAGGGGAGCACTACACACTGGGGTCCATTGGGGGGAAATGGGGGAGGGACCGGGGGGGTGGGGAGGTGGGAAGAGGTAGCATGGGGAGAAATGACAGATACAGGTGAGGGGAAGGAAGGCAGCAAACCACACTGCCATGTGTGTACCTATGCAATAATCTTGCATGTTCTTCACATGTACCCCCAAACCTAAAATGCAATTAAAAAAAAAAAGCAGCTGTGGCCCCTGCTTTGCAAAGGTGCAAAATGTAATTAGAGAGATAATTTGTAGGCATATGAAAATATGCATAAAAATACCAGTTAACAAAAAGTGTCTAACAAATGGAATTAATAATTCTAATAATTCACAGACAGCAAAGCTGTCATACAGAAGTAGTATTAAATGTTAGCAGTGCAGGCATTACAGGCAACCCACCTCTGAATTTAAACCCTAATTTTGCCGTAAGAGCTTCATGAAATGGAGCAAAGTAACTGACCCCTCCTCTGTAAATTCTTTCATATAAATTAGAAACCAGACGAGGCTATACATTTGGTGAGTTGACTGTAAAGCACAGAAATGGATCTAACAAAGTGCTAAGATCTCACTAGAGTGCTTGGTAAAGGGTAATAATGAGATTAGAAATGGTGGGCTGAGTAAATCGTCTTCATAGACGTAATTCATGCTTACTGCACTTGATGTGGGGGCCATTCTGCCTAAGTTGTGCTTAATTTTCACAGCAGTCTCTTTAAGGTCATAAGCTCTACAGAAAAGTAGAGGTGGGAAAATCAATTCTAACTATGGAAGTCAGGGAAGTGTTCATGAAAGAACTTGTTGTAAAGGATGGGTTTATGGATTTGTCTTATTGTTTTGTTGCTTCAAAGTTGTCTAACAGAGGTGTCCAAAGATAGCTAATAGCTTAAGATTTAAAAGCCCTACCTACTCAAATACCCAGGGTCTTAGAAGAGAGGCAATGTGAGGGTACACCAGGAGGGAAAATGTCTCAGCACTGGGAAGTCAAACAAATGAACAAATGAACAGTGGTGTTAAACATAGTATCACCAAAGAGTATGAACACAAGCAAATCAGCGTATCAAAAAACTACTGGGTCCAGGGAACTACATTATCATAGATGAACAGCCCTGGAAAGTACCTTACGTAAAATAATCTGGGAACTCACTTGGTCATCCCTCTGGAGTTGGAAACCTGAAGAGCAGGAAGCTTGCCTTAGGGAAAAATTGCTCACTGGATCTTTTCAAGTAAGTAATCTCACATATACAAACTTAACCAGGTGGAAGAATGAATTCAGCTCATTGAATAATTTGTTAATATGTCTATTTGAACTGTTTCAAAATTACTGTTTGCAAATTATCTAACTGCAACTCACTATCAAGTTCAGTAATATGTGATCTAGACAGCAGCAGCATAACATTCCATTCCTTTACTAGTTAATTTCCATTTTTGCTATCAATAGTTCAGTGATAGTGTGGCAAGCCCGTGGGGTCTGTGGGATCTCTCCACCAACAGAAATTAGTAGCTATTCTCTGCCAAGGTTTGAAAGCAGCTGACTAGAGAATTTCCATATTTCTCCTAAACTCTCCCCTGCCCTATCAAAAGATTCAAGTTTTAGTTTGTGAGTGGTTTCTGCTTTTTTGCTTTTTTTTTTTTTTTTTTTTTTTTTTTCTGAGATGGAGTCTCTGTTGCCCAGGCTGGAGTGCAGTGGTGCAATCTCGGCTCACTGCAACCTCCGCCTCACAGTATTGTTCAGCCTGGTCTGAAACTCCTGACCTTAAATGATCTGCCCGCCTGGCTCCCAAAGTGCTGGTTTTGTTTGTGGGTGGTTACACTGTTGCACAGAAAACAATTTCTTCTCCGTTTTCATTTTGATTCAGGAATTTTACCAGGGGTAGTAGCCTGCTTGATTCTGACATTTTTCAGTTGTACATTATTAGGTTCTCAAAGCAAGGTGTTCTGGGGAAATCAAAACCTATTACTGTCATTATCTAATACTGAAATTAAGACTAAGATCACCTTACAAAAACAATTCAATTATAAACATGGCGTGTTGTCTTGTTACCCAATCAATTGGCTGCTAACATGAGACAGTTATTAGATTGTGCTGTGGAAGCCTAACTTCCTTCTAATGTGATGGAATTAATTCATACAACCTGATAACAAGGCTATTACAATGTGAACAATGGTTTAAAAGTGGCTTGTGTGGAACAGCCAGGCACCATTGAACATTTCAGATCAAAGGTCTATTGAACAGAAAGAACAAATAGAATCAATTTCTTGAACTGTTTCAGCATTTCCAAACTTGCAACATTATACCACAGAATGTGACTTAATGAAGTGCAGATGAGAAGACCAGAGAAAAGCTAGTTCTAATGTAACAATGAAAATTAATGAAGAGCTTTGGATTTTTTTTTCTCTATGGTAACAAACTAGTTATTAAAGACAGCTTTGTATTCCTAAAATTCTGGACTTTAAAGACAGCTAGGACTTAGATAAGTCACTAAGGCACAGATAACAAGGAATAGATAGACACATTTGCTGCTTTTCCTCTAAGCTGCAAAAAGTTTTTGTTATCTAATTTATTTATGTTTACACAACAGAGTACTTAATGAGGCCATCTAACTGACAAAGGTAACAAGACGCACAGGACATTTTACTTAAAAATCTTAAAGGATAAGTAGTGATTACAATAAAATGGATGACCACTGAATGCAGAAAGCCATACTTTTCTGGAACGTTCATGTATCAAATTCAGATATTTTCCTAGTAATAATGTAACAGAAGAGTTGTTAGAATTCCAGGAATAAAAGTACAAAATATATTTATTCATTAAAAAAATTTGAACTTCTTCTATGAGCCAGTCTATGTTCAATAATCTTTGGATTCATCAATAAATAGAAAATTACTAACTGGATGAAATTTTATAGGAATAAAATATCGAAATGAAATGTTTGGAAATGACTAGCATTTAAAATAAGTTAAAAAATAATTTACAAAGATTAGCTGAAGTTTATAAAACTAAAAAATTGTACAAATATTAGCCCACACTGACATATTTAATAGTTTTTAAAATGTCAAGCAACATATAGCATAAAGACGTGCATTATGATTTTATTTTTAACATATTTCATCGAACTAGTAAGAGGCCTGTTCACTTATTATTAACTAGAGTTAAGGTATAACGCTTTATACTCTAAAACCGTTTAGTACAGATATTCTCTATCTTACAATGGTATGACTTTTTGATTTTACGATAGGTTGATTGGGGGTATTAAATGCATCTTTAAGATATTTTCAACTTACAATGGGTTTATCATGAAATCAACCCATCAAAAGTTGAGAAGTATCTGTAATTATTACCAAATATCATCATCAAATAATTCAAAAATATGTGTTAGTCCCTACTAGAAATTGTTGCATTCTCTTTTAACTGTTTTATTAAATGAAAGTATTCCCACCTAATTTCCTTCACTTTTGGATGTCAATAATTTTAAAATGAGGATATTAGTGCAGCAATATTTTAAGCAGAAATGTTTTAAAATAATATGCTCACAAACAGCAATAGATTAATGATGTAGAAAAGTGTAAGTAATTTAAACTAATCTTTAATTTTAAAACCATTTATTAAAAAGACACAAGAACAATAAAAGGATAAAACAGCAAAAAGAGAGAAAGTACTTGAAAACATAAAATAGTCTATATTGACATTGTTACTTTTCTATTGTCAAACTTGGAGATCACAATTCCAAACATTAAAAAAAAAATGTATATGGTTAAATTTAAAATCCACGGACAACTAAAAAGCAAGGTTCTGAATCGTTTGGTGGTTAAATACCTATTTGATTAATATTTTTCTATTGAAACCCTCATGAAAACAATAGATCAGGCCTTAGTACTGAAAACCAAGAGTATCAGTTGGTGGTTCTCTCAAAGACATAGGACTTAATAATCCCTAAATACTTTACAGATCACCTGGATTGAGATGAGCAGCTAATACATTTCTAGACCTTGTTTTTATTTTTTTTTTTTTTGAGATGGAGTCTCGCTCTGTTGCCCAGGCTGGAGGGCAGTGGTGCAATCTCAGCTCACTGCAACCTCTGCTTCCCAGAATAGCTTCTGTTCAAGCTATTCTCCCCGCTCAGCCTGCTGCGAAGCTGGGATTACAGGTGGCTGCCACCATGCCTGGCAATTTTTTTCTTTTTAAATACAGATGGGGTTTTGCTGTGTTGGCCAGGGTGGTTTCGAGCTCCTGACCTCAAGCTATCTGCCCACCTCGGCCTCCCAAAATGCTGGGAATACAGGCATGAGCAACCATGCCTAGCCCATTTCTAGAACTTTTAACTAAAATACAGTAGAAAAAGTATGGCTATTAAGAAAGCCCCTGTTACCTCTCCTCTCAAATATGTTCTGACCTGCCCTGCTCACTGCAAAGCCTCACGATCATCAGCCTACCATGAGTGAGCTGTTTTCTGGGGCTACCAGGACAATTCACATCGCTTTTTATCTCACCTTCTTCACCTACCACCACCATCAGCTTCTAAGGAAGCAGCATGAGAACAGGAGAGATTTCACTTAATGTGTAAAATCAACAATGACTGGCGATTTAAAAGAACATAAGACATAGTTCATTCTTCTAGGGAATTATAGATTCATGCCCACATTCAAGTAAAAAAAGAACTACAAACTGTTTGAAATTCTACAAACTATTTAAAATTAAAATATATTTCAATTAAATTCTTGAAATAAATCCATCTCCTTTTAATGAGCAGAAGATGGAAAATGATATTTGACACATCGATTTTCCTTTAACTTTAGGATGAGAGAGTTTGTCAGTACTCAAGTAGATTTGAAAGTATAAAAACCTATAAAAAACATATATACCAACCTGGGTCCTAGAAAAGGAGTCTATAAATTAGAAGAAGAGAACAAATCCTTGAAAGATAGAGAAAATGTGTATCTGGGTAAGGGAATGGTAGATTTATTACAATAAATAGAACCTTTAGGAATGTATCTGTGTTGACTTCTCAGTAACAGAAAACTTGTAATTTATACTGCCAGAAATGGAAGATTTACTTTTTTTAAGGGTTAATACCTGGTGGAATGCACGTACTGCTGAAGAAGGTAAAGAATCAACGCAGGAGAAATCTACATACAGTAGCAGAATTAAAATTCTTATTAGGGACAGAAAAGAGCATAATGGTGCGTAAAATTGTACTGACAATGGAAAGGAGAAACTTCAATTTCTAATACAGAAAAAAAGAGACAGATGGATATTTTCAGATAGAAATGGTACATATGAAAAATAGAGAGGGGCCATTGGACAGAAAGTTAGAATTCCTGAAGATGAAAAATCATAACATGAAGTTATCATCAGTGATATGAACATTAATACAAATAACTTCTTGACCTCAAATATTTTAAGTATAAAGTATTTTGAATATTGATAAATATAGTTTTCTAAAATTTTCTGAATAAAGATGGAAACACAGGTGCAAAACAGGTCACTTACAAAGGCCAGAATCAGGTTGTTTTCATACCATACTAACAGTCTGAAGATGCTAGAGCATTATTGAGATAATTTTGGAAAGAAAAAGTTGACCAGGAGATTTGACTTTCTAGTAGTTATAGTAAGTTATATGTTCAAAATAATTAAAACAGTAATACTATATCAATATCAAAGAAATAAAATCAATCTCTCTGAAATACACGTATTTAAAAGGAAGGTAATACATGATTACAAATTAGCATCACAAAGCAATAGAGGAGCAATTCATTAATTACTATATGGTATTGAATGTTCAAAGTACTTGAGTTACTTCATACTATACAGCAAAGTAAATTACGAACATATTAAACATCACCAGTGGGTCAAAAGGCTAAATGCTAAAAAAAATTGAAGTTTTTTAAAAAATAGGCAATATAGGTGAAAAGCTACCGATTTCAGGATGGTTAAGAATTTTAAGTGTAAATACCAAGAAGATCGTATTAAAAGCAAAACAGAAAGGTCTACAAGATTGAAGACTACTGTGTAGCAACATTTTAAGCAAAGTTAAAATCAAATGAAGTTTTATAAAAAATATGTAATTGGTTAAGAATGTATAACACAGATTAGTATTTTAATAGGGAAATATTTTCTCATAAACCATCAACAAAACATGTACACTTCATTGTAGAAAACTTCTGTTAAAAAAAAAAGATACTGATACTTGCATGTAATGGTATGTATATACTTATCAATTAACAGGTATGTTTGCAGGATTGGTAGCAAACACCTGTGGCCAATATATCACTAAGAATGATTTTGTTTTAAAGAATTTTCCTCTTGATTTTCTCAGTATAATCAAAGAAATAGTAAAAATAAAAAATATTTTAAAAATAGCTTGACTTAAAAAAAAAAAAACTTTTAACAAATTTATAACTTAAAGGACGTGATTTGGAACACTTTTTCCAGTTAGAAGGTGTATATGCATAACCAAGTCAGAGTTTTAAAATTCAGCATTTTGTTCTTTGTCTTCATGAAATATGAAGAGAGTCTAACTGAGTAAACGAGAATTCATTCTTCATCTTACTAATGAAGGATGACTCATGAAGGAGATATTAATTCAGAGATCAAGAGTCTCTGCCATCAGCTGAAAAGAAGTACTTTTAAAAAAATACAATGAAATCACTATGATAGTGAAATTTAGGAACTGAAGAGCAACTTGATTGTAAGGATCATGCCTTGTATAAGACTCATTTATTTTATATGTGACAAAAATTACAGCTTTAATGGCAAAAATTCAAGCTCATGTGTTAAATATCATCTAAATTCTGAAGACCTCTAAATATATATCTTTATCTCTGACCCCTTTCCAGACTTTCAAAGTACTTTATTCCCTCTTTAGAGATTAATGGAAAAGTTTGAGAAGCATCACTTTAATAAGCTTTTTATTTCCATATAAATTAGAGAATTTGAACATAATGAACACATATTTGAAGATGTTGGCACAGAAATATTTGGCATAGGAAACATGAAAACCATAGTCTTTTCCTTTTCTTCAAGATATCTACCAAACACACAGCCCTTTAAACAAGAAAATATTTTATTTCCTTGAGAATCTAAGATGTTCTAAGTTTTTATAACACTTTAGAATATATTTACTTAGGAAAGACAGATACAATAGGGTCTTCCCTTTCCATTGCACTAGTTTTCTTTTAAACAATGTTGTAAGAGTTTATCCTAATTAAATCTTAGAAGTATCAATTTCTTCTTCTATCTTACTTTGAGTATTTGTTCTCATCTTGATATCTTCTACGTTCTTTAACAGCAATATATCCACATTTTACCTTTAATCAGTTTGGTTGTTTAATGTGTATTCAGACAAAGATTCAACAACCATCTCATTTATCCAAAAATACTACTAACAACTATTTATTCTATTGCTATTTTGAGGTAATTTAACTAATTACATTTTCAAACTCTAAACATGTAATTTAATGAAATAAACCAGTACTATCAGGTTTTTTTTTACTTGCCTCTATTTGTTCTAAAGAAAAAAATGATTTAGGGTGCAAAAAATCTTTTACTTGTTCTGCTCCAATCTGCAGCCATATACAGAACTATTTCCCATTCTTTTCTAACCTAAAACTCATTTTGGTTTTTTATATTCTTGGGAATTCCAATCAGTTTAATTGTTTGACAGAAGTTTTCTGCTTTTCCTCAGAAGGTGTAAATTTTTCAAGTGCCAGCCACATATACTAGAATATTTCCCAAGAGTGGCAGCTAATTGCAACTTGGTTTACTGGGACTGTTGTTTGAGGGCCTTTTTGTTTGTTTTAAACCAATATGCTCTACATTAGAAAAATAGGATTTAACATCAATGTCTTCAAAGTAAAAAAACTACACTCTATAAAATTAGTTTGCCATGATAGCTACATACATAGAGTTGAATTGCAATCATTTTTCACTGACACTACTCGGTACTTTTGCTAAAATTAAAGTAGTTTTTACTTGCTGTAACAAATCTAGAGCATTAAAAATGAGGTTTGTGCCTCATTCTGAATATACAGATGGTTCCCCCCCCCCCAAGTAAAATGTGGGGTTTTCTTTCTATTAAGCAATTTACATTAACAACCGTCATTCTATCTGCCATCCCTTCTAATATTATCACTTTAGTATAAATCCCCACATGGATATATTTCATAAAACTAGCTAGAGAAAATAATTTTTTTGTGTCAGATATTTGTATACCAGAAAATAATTGTTATTTCAATAACAAAGATGCCCAACAGCATATCTTCTCAGCAGAGCATTTCCAAACAGTCCAAAAAAAAAATTATGTAGGATATGCATGCACTGTATATCTTTAAAGATGGTATACAAGTATCTGTGAATAGAACACCAATTCATCTGATGATGTATAACATATATTCATTTACTATTGGAAAAAGGAATAAACCCATTAACGTATTTCAATTACCGAAAGCAAATACTTTCCAATCCTTAGCTCATTTTTGTCACCTTCAGAAAATACTTATTTCACCCTGAATTCTTTGACCTTAAGCTCCTATAATTCATGTATCTGCCTTGGACTTAAGTAATTATTGATGCAAATTTTCCATATTCCCAGCACTTCTGAACTAATTTAAAAATTAGATATGAATCGGTATGCAGGTTGACATATGTTGTTGAATAACTTGACACTCAGCAGGGTTTATCGAAGGAGCTGAATGGTTCTTTCAAATGAGTCATTATGTTACCATCAATTACAAGTACTCAGTAAATGATGTTAAATGTGCTTTTATCTCTAGAATGTCTTGATGAAATTTTACCCCATTTAAACAGCAACAACCACCATGACAAATCTTTATTTGGATTGAGCAGGTGATCTGAATATTTAGTTGCATAGGGACCCTGGTAAGGTCTACTATTCTTTACTTTGCCAACTAGTGCTTCTTCCTGCCATCACTGTACATATGGAGGGATTATGCATTTGTGCTTTGTTGGCTCTGTGACTTCCTTAGTCCCACGAAATGAAGACAGACATGACATATGCCACTTTCAGGTAAAAGCTTTAAAGGCAAACGTGTTGCTTGTCACAATCTTCCAGAAAGAGACTATTCCATCAACCTGGATCCCAGAATGAAGACAGTATGGAGCTGAACAACAGAAATTTGTTCCCAAAGCATAATTTAGCCTATTTTGGTGAATACAGGGGCTACACATGGAACTGTGATAAATCAAAACTCTAATGATACTTGGTCCTTTGTATTGTCCTGTTAACATTTTCTTCATTAATTTATTTTTATTTATCTTTTAGTTATTTAGAAACAAGAGCAAATTCTGAGCAAAGTTTATGAAAAAAAGGTGTAAGAATTTTGTCCATACAATGGAAACTCTATACAAAATAATTTAAAGAGAGACCTCTCTATCTTTTTGCCTCTGAGTCAGATTGGACCCATTAAAACAGAAAATTATCTCAGAAGTGTTCATTTTTAATAAGTAAATTTAACAAATTAATATGCTAATTGAACCAAATAAGAAAAATAACAATCATAGATACATATCATTTGCAAAGCGTATCTTTTGTAAAAGCAATCTACTTTCTTACAATGACAACTACCAACCACCTTTAGTCTGTCCTGTTTTGGGTCCCAGCAAAATAATATTCACCAATAGCAAGTAAGCATGCTACATAATCCAAGTCTTAGTTACTTTCTCAGAGCTTGTACTGGAAATATATTTCAGCTACCTTTCTCTATCACTGAAATTTTCACCATAGTTTGAGTTGTATTACATTGAAAAAATAATAATTTTGCTTGACTTTAGAAGATAAATTGACAGTATTATCAAAACAGCATTTTATATGGAGAAAATTTATTTAAAATAAATGTGGAACAAGGGACATAGTGGGAAACAATGGGAAATAGTTGAATGTTATTCAATTTCTTAATCATAAATTAGACATTTTTGAAAACTGACTTTTCCAAGTTTCTGGAGCTCTACTCAGTACTATGAAAAAGTAATAACTGAACACACAGTTTCTAAAATAACTATGAAAAAAATAACTTAACACCTAGAGTTTGATGTAACTGAATAATTTTACCCCTTGTTTTTCATCAGTTTCTATTCCTGAAGTTAACCTAAAATAGATTTAGAAATAATATGTTTTATTGAAATTTTAAATTTTAATTTAATTGAAGGAATTCAAATAAATTTTCAATCCAAGACAGAACAGACTTAACATTATGAAGCTTTAACATGAATACACTATACTTATCTTTGGTCTAATTATGTTAGAAAAATTCAGAAAGAAAGAAATAAGTTAAACCTTGTTTACATATTTCAGGAAGGAAAAAAAAAAAACTAAAAATTAACCAAAGCAAGTCTGGGAACTGCATGTTCACCTTACCCAGATAAATATCACTGGTCTGGAATATTTTATGAAAACCCTCAGAAACAATAACACTTTCAATGTGTACATTTTTTAAAATTAAATTACTGGAATACTTAATTCCAAATGCAAAACAACATGGTCTTCATTTTTTTTCTAAACTAATGATTTTTAGTATGCAAGGTCATTTTCAACTCTTAGAAACAAATAGCAAAATATTTGCAATAAAAATATGTCAAATACAATTTTCTCCAGTCATTTCTGAGCTTTTCCATCAGCAGCACAGAAATCAAATTTCTTTTCTTTCCCCCAGAAGCTCTTAAAGTGCCAAAACTTTTAGGCTATGTTTAGATTTTCCAACTGTAGCTCTATCTGCTCTTATGTCTTACAGCTCAATTTTGGGGTTAGAATGTCTACAGTTGTTGGCCTAATAATGAATGATCTGTGACAACTCTGGATTCTGTTGGTTCATACTATTTTAAAACACACACACATACACAGAAACACAGATATACAATTTTCTCCGATTTTCAAGAGGCCAAGAAAGATACAATCTTAAAGACCCTGAACACCCTGTTCTATGAGCATTTTCTGAAATTTTTTCCCTTGTAACTTTTCAAGCCAAATTATATTGCCTCCACCTAATGTTGCAAAAACTTTGGGTGAAAGCCCAATGTGATTCTAAGACTGCGGTATGATTCCGTGTAACCTGGCATCCTTCCTGGAAGTTAACTTTGTTAGGCAGCTATTTCTATAAACAATCTGAGTAATAGAAAAGCTACATGACCAGATGAAATGCCACCACCTGCATGTTCTCTACAAGCCTATCAGGAGCTAGTGTTTGGTAATTAATTATTAGAAGCTAACACCAAAAACTGTGGTCTCATTACCTTTTTAAAGGCCCTTTATACAGTTGAACTTGACTTTTAAATATGTCACCATTTCTTGTAAAAATCAAACTATTATATCTGCAGGCATATTACTTGTATCAATTAGCTACTGCTCTGTAACAAACTAGCCCAATATTTAGTGGTTTTAAAACTACCACTATTTATTTGCAGACAATCAGGAATCCAAGCCTCACTCAGATATTGTCATATGGTAATATGACCACAAGTCCTGGACTCTCATTACTAGGTAAGTTAGTACATTGGACAATAGGAGTATTTCTGAACGTTATTTATACACCAGGGTGGCTATTCATAACTATCAATGCCTTAAGCAGGTCCAAGCTGTCATATGAGCTCCTTGACTCTTGGGCCATATGATTCAGGAAATTTAGTGACAAAGTAGAACATAATATTACTGTGAAATGTGTGGTAAGTTATACTAACACTCTCACAATGAAAGCTTTTAAGATTCTGGTGGAAGGCCTTACCTTCCACAGCAGAAATATCCTTCACAAATGAAAAGTAGCCCCTCTCCTATTTCAGGGTCAGAATAGAGAAGAAAAAATCTAATAAGACATCAGACAAATCTATGACTTCAGCTTCTCATGATGACCTGGGTATTTTCAAATTCACTGAATCATAGAGTGGGCAACAATCCACAGATTGAAATGCTATATTCGGAATTTGGCCCAAACAGGTCTAGAGGGCTTAAGAAAGTTCCATGAACGAATGGTTCAAATTCCCATTTTATTTGTCACTGTTAACACTGGTGCCTCTCCCTGAGTTCACCCCTAGGGCTTCATGGACATGCTTGAAGCCAGCTGATAAAGGATGAAAAACAAAAACCAAAAAACAAAAAACTCAAGCCTTATTCATGGATGGGTTAGTTCAAGATATTAGTGAGTACACACACACAAGACTAAAAGGACTGCAGCTCCGCAATAAACCCACTGGGTCATTTTATATAACTGTGGTGAAGAGAAATCCTCCCACAGGGCAAAGAGGCCAGCAGCAAACTGGAGAGGAGGGTGGCATGAGGTTAGAATATAGACTGATTTTTAGGCAGTGGAGGGTGACTTTTTGATGTTCAGAGGCCTGGAAAGAGACAGTCAAAGATCAAAAACAAGAGGTCTGTAAAAGTGTGTCCAGAGCATGCAGACCCTTGTCTCATCTTAAGCCAGTGTACCAGATGCCTAACTAGTTCTCCATCTTCTCTTTAGTCACTTAGAACATGCACAATAGGCCCGTGAGTAGAGAGACCATGTGGCAGCGATGGAGATGCTACACACGGTCAACATCATGGCTCTTTCTCTTCAAGGTTACCTACCACTGTTGATTACATGATCTTCCAGCAGCAGAGGCAGATACTGAGCCCTTCAGGACAAACCAGGTGCTTGACAGCAAACTGACATCAGAACCCTTCTATCCTTGGGGGAACAGTGATTCATTCTCTTTGGAATTGATATTAACTCTATGGGCTTGCTTTCTCTGCTTATGGTGTCTCTGCCTGCCCCACCATTCCAGATCTTTAAGAATGCTTAATTAGCATTGTGGGGCCGTTCATGATGTTGCCTCACATCAAGGAAATGAGGGAAATGCAACACCAGGCATGGGATCTTAAGATCTGCCGTTTTTACTAAATGACATATCACTTGGAAGCAATCAACCTGATCTGATAATGAAGTGGCCTCTTAAAGCCTCTGCTTAGGTAGTAGTTTAGAGACAAGATCCTGTTTTGGAGGGGTTCAGTATTCTAAGATACAGCATATTCACTGAATCAATGCATGGCACACAATCAATACATGATGTTACGTGACATGGTATCTCCAGTAGCTGCAATACATGGGTCTAAGGACCAATAGGTAGAAGAGTAGCCCATGTAGTAGCCTATCTGTAGCATTTATGCTTCTGGGTTTTGCAACTTTGGCTCTGCTGGATTAGAGATTCTTATTCTTGGGATACAGGAGAGTTCTGCTTCTAACAGGGATGAGTAAGTATCATGAACTTAAAGCTAAGAGCACTGCATGTTAACTATGGATACTCAAGATGTGTACCAGCAAGCAACTAAAATAGCTACCATATTCATGGAGATAACTGACCCTAATTATAATGAGAAAATAAGGTTGTGTATGAACAACAGAAGAAGGAAGAATGAATCTGGAAGTCAGATGATTCACTGAGATATCTCGTTGTGCTTCTAGGCCCGGTGAGAGCAGTAAACTGTCAACTACAGTGAACAGGGCATGGCAATGTAAAAGAATCAAACGTTCAGACCCTGCATATATGAAGATCCAATTGACTCCATCAGGCAAACAAAAATGACTAGTTAGTCTTCCTGGCTGAGGATGAGGAAAATCTAGAATGAGTGAAGGTGGTAGATGATAAATATCAAATCTCAAATAAATATCAAATGGTCTCATGGCTGGGTGCAGTGGCTCACACCTGTAATCCCGGCACTTTGGGATGCCAAGGTGGGTGGATCACGAGGTCAGGAGTTCAAGACAAGCCTGGCCAAGATGGTGAAATCCTGTCTTTGCTAAAAATACAAAAATTAGCCAGGCACATTGGTAGGTGCTTGTAATCCCAGCTACGCAGGAGGCTGAGACAGGAGAATACTTTGACCCTGGGTGGCAGAGGTTGCAGTCAGCTGAGATCACGCCACTGCACTCCAGTCTGGGTGATAGAGTGAGACTCTGTCTCAAAACAAACAAACAAAAAACAAATACAGCCTCCTACAGAGTTGCAGTGGAGGAATTTAGCTTTTTTTCCTCCCAACAAAAACTCTTTTATTAGCTCTTTTGTAGAGATTGAGGCCAGTCACCATCTTGAAGACTTGGCAACAGATTAGATTTAATGTGAGATATTAGTAAATTTGAATATTGCAAGAGGTAAATTGCATCAGGTGCTTCCTGTGCCCAGCCTCACATCCTCTTAGCTATGTGGGTGTGACTATAGCTGCAGCTGATGCAACAGTTCTTGGTGAACTTCATCTCCTTTGTACTGACTACATCTTGCCTCAGCATGCATGACACGTCTTTTACTTTCTGCTGTGGATGTTTTCTGGTTCTACAGAGTAGGAAACCTGAAAGAGCCTTCTTGACACACCCACCCAGGAACGGCCTGAAACTCAAGATCTAAAGATATTATCCCCTCCCAGAGGCAACCAGAAACCAAAGGCTCAGAACCTAATGAAAAAATGCTTCATCTTGTCTATCCTTGGGTGGAAAAGTTTGACAAGTGTCCTACCCACCCTGTGACCAACTCAATGATGGGTTCTGCATTGGCTTTTCTTCCTTCTGTTTCACTCCTGCTAGTTCTTAATTGCAATCAAATAAACTGCTTGCACACAATTCCTAGTCTCAAATTTTGCTTTCATGGGAATCTAGCCTACACCAGAAGGCAAATATGACAAAACTATTTGCTTAAAAAGACTTGAAACTATATTTCCACAAAAGAAAAGAGTCGGCCAGGCACAGTGGCTCATGCCTGTAATCCAAGCACTTTGGGAGGCCAAGGTGGGCAGATCACCTGGGGTCAAGAGTTCAAGACCAGCCTGGCCAACATGGTGAAACCCTGTCTCTACTAAAGCTATTTTTAAAAATTAGCAGGGCATGGTGGTGGGCACCTATAATCCTAGCTACAGGGAGGGCAAGGAAGGAGAATTGTTTGAACTCAGGAGATAGAGGCTGCAGTGAGTTGACACAGTGCCACTGCACTACACTCTAGCCTGGGTGACAGAGTAAGATGCCATTTCAAAAAAAAAAAAAGAAAGAAAGAAAGAAAGAAAAAGAAAAGGGTAATTCCTCCAAGATACAGCTGTCACTATCAATAAAATTTAGCATAAACAAATACACCATCTATACTCACTATAAAATGTAACATCCAGCAATTACATACCAAAGGATTTAAGGTGACATCATTCATTACAGTATATGAATGATCCTCCTGACTAAATGGGAATTTAGTGTTAAGTAGCTGTAAAAGCTGCCAAAGAGCAAATGTTATTGAAACAAACATTAGCAACTTATGACTAAAACCTGGGGCATCCTGACTATAGCTACAAGGTTTACTATCTCTATTATGGAGCCATTAGAAACCACCACAGGATTATATCCAAGCCTATTAGGAGAATAATTTACTTGAAATTTTATACTTACAGATGAAAGAGACAGGGACATAATCATTATTGATTTTACTTTCTTTGCAAGGTTTTATTGTTGTTGTTGTTCACATCCTCTTCCTAAATGTGGGTAGAATAGAAAACAGAGGAAGGATGGAGAATCGAGCCATTTTCCCAGAGAAGTTGAGCAGCGTTCTTCCATAAGCCAAATTACATATTTTGAAGAAGGAATTATTTTAAGTGTTTGAAATCGCTAGTAACAAAGGGAATATCAAGGATGTATTGAAAGATTGAAAATCTTACCCACAAATTTAAAAATAAAACCAAGAAGTCTTTCAAAATAGGCATATCCACATTTTTTGTAAAGGATAATATTCATTCAATATATAATTCTCCAGATTTACTGTAATGGTTCTTTGTTATCTGACTTTTACTAAATCAGAAGGCAGTTTAATGATACAGGGAAATATTCACTAGAAACTGAATATTAACTATTAAATACCATCCCTGAGAATTCAGAAGAAAACTTCAGCTTTCCTCCTGGGGCAATTTTAACTCATTATCTCCTATAATCTTCAAAGACTTGTGATCTATATAAATAGCCATTTAAAGGGTCAAGGTTTTCACTACATACAAGGAGATTTTCAACAATTATTAGAAACTTAAAACCATACTAAAATTGCAGAGATATCCTAATTCTAGTTGGTTCTGGTTAAGAATGAGTTAATACACTGATGCTTGAGAATCATCAAGACTTCTTAAATTTTAATTATTTTATTTTCAACAAAAAGTGCAATGTGAACTGAATAATATTTGCCCTTTAATTTGTAAATCCATGAAGAAAGATTACCAGTTCCTGAGTCATTAGCAATCTGACCATTTTAATATAACAATTGAATGAATGGGAAGAAAGTTTGAGCGTTATGAAGCTCTATACATTTTCTTTTTTGACATTCTAAATTATATTATTTCTAAAGTCAAATTCAGTGAGTGATAACTTAAAAAAAAAATTCATGCTTGGATCCAAATGAGGGATTAAAGCATCTCATGTATATTCTTATTTAAGCAAAATAGCATATCTTTAGATTCAATAAATCTTCTTAATATTTGGGTACATACTTATTTATTTGCCAACAGAAATGAATGTCGATAAAATGCATCAGTCAACAACAGCCAAAAGTAACTTCCTTAGATAAGCCATGTAAAATACACTTTCACGTTTAGGACAAAAGATATCCAAGTATCTAATTTCCTCCCCTGAATCCTCCAATCCACAACAAGATCGGGAGAAATGACCGCCATTAGATGAATGACATGTAGGATCAGAGGATGTCCACGTTTATATTTTACCACTTAAAGCTCTTCTTTAAATACCTCCCAAGAGCACCCAGTCAAATCGAATCAGAGAAGTCAGTGTTGAAATGCCAAGTAGCCACCAGATGGCAGCAATGCTTTTATGAATAATGCAGCATTCTGTGCAGTCCATCTAAGATTCCTATGTTAATAATAGAACAATCCTTACTTTAGTTAAAGGACAAATTTGCTTGTAATGAAGCCAGGATTTTTTTTTCCATATTGCTAGTTATATTTTGTGGGGTTCAGTTATTTTCGAGTATTTGCTCCCTCCAAATATTTATTTTCATATGTATTAAACATTAAATTACAGTTGAATTTCATTCTGATACTGTGGTAGAAATGCCTGTAGCTTGAAACAAATATTTTCCTTTCTGATGGACAAATAACATCTGTGGTTGTAAATGTTCCAGTATAGCTGTCAAAAGAGAAGGGTTTCACATAATTTTCTGCCACCCTCATCAGTGCATCCTACAAAAATCAAAGAGTATGCTCATAACCTCCCTTTCCATGAATTGATTTCAAATCTATCACAGATCTCAAATATCAGAAGCTTGTCTTTTACATGATCAAGGACATGGAAATTTTGAAGATGAGGCATTGCTGAAATTCAGCTTCAAAAAAACAAACAAAAAACACCAATCATGGTCTTTCTAAGTTTCTTGGGAAGGGAATCATCAAGTATTGGTATTCCTGTTTTTGAGGTGTTTCAGCAATTTGTTAATTTTTCCACTGTAATTTTTTTGGTTTGCACTCCTGCACCCAGAAAGTCAGACTGCTAGAATTTCTCCCAGTACTGGAAATGCAATGTTAGGTAAATTGACATGCTAAAGTCAAGAATCTAATAGCTCTCTGCTAAAAGGAAATGCATGTTAACCCTCCATGTGCACGCCTCTTCCTTGGTTAAGTTACCTCGTACCCATCTGTGTTATCCGAAAGGAGTTCATACAGCTTCCTTCCTGATTTCTCCCCAGCATCAGCCATTTCATTTCATTGTTTTACTTGGGCCATCTCTCAACATCCTGTTTTGTTAAGATAAAAGAGCAGCCTCCTCCTCTCTTCAAATACCAAGAATCCTGAACTGTTCTGCAGTGTTTTATATCCTTGCTTTTGAATGTTTTTTTCTACTAAATTTTTAGTAGCATGTTTAACTCTTACATTGAAAGATTGTATGCATAGATGCCATAAGTGGCCTTTTCAGTTATGTATGAGTATGGGCATTTTCCTTTCATCTTAAACTTACTATTTTTTTTTTTCTGTTCATTTCAAGCCTTTGTTTATGGATGCCTGCTTTGTCATTTTCTTAGATGGTTTTCAACATTGCTCTGAGGTTTCAGCTTTGCTCACCATCGCCCAGATTTTCCTCCTGCTCAGTGGCTTGTGGCATATAAACACTGTGTAAAAATACATATATATGTATACACACACGCACACACAAAATTATTTTTTTTCTCCTGCTTTCAGATCCAGCCTCATTACCTTATGTTTCTAAAAACTGAATAGCATCATCTATTTATCTGCCAGTGATCCTATGCTATCCAAAAGCACTCAATTTTATTTCACCCTGTGTCATCCTTATGGACAAGCTGTAAAATGTGATACCATTTACTGGCCCCATCTATTATGTACCAGCTTTAGGGATTAAATTGTTCCTTTTTCTGGAATAGGCCTGTTTGCTATTAAAAAAAAAAATCATACACAGCATGAAATAAACATGGCTGCTCTCTTTAAAATATATATATATATATATATATATATATATATATATATATATATATATATAAATACTGAAACAGACATGAAAAAGGATCCCTTGGCTTGAATATTGTCTTGCTAGCATCAATATAATCTTTTCTATACTTCATAAATGTGATTAAAATGACAAGTAGAAAAACAATACACTTGTTAATTCTACTTTGACTCCATAAAATTACCCAGTAGCAGTGGTTTCTTTTGTTCAGGTTGGAGTCCATCACGTCAAGCCTCAGGTTTGATCCCCACGTGGCTCAGTTAGCCTCATTCTGGTTATGGGAACACAGAGAAACTACGCTATGAGCTACAGGAGCCCATGGATAGCACAGAGACCATCACACTAGCTCTAACAAAACATTAAGATACAGAATATGTTCCATGAGAAGAGAGTATTCATGATGTGATGTCGGTAAATGAAGAACAGCATTGTGCATTTAGCCTGGTATCAAACTAAAACCTAGAACTTATTCCAACTTTGCAACTCGTATCTTTGAGCTCGCATAGCCAGTTACTCCAGAAGGCAATGTGAAGTGAGCTGTCCAGTTGTCTATTAGGTCACATGCACCCCATTCTTCTGCTAAAATGTTAGAAGAAACGAAGTTGACATTTTTATTTATGTTATTTTGGAAGCTCAAAATCTTAGTTCCCTTTGCTAACTGGGGACCAAAATGTACTAATACTACCATTTTCAATCTTTACTGTCATCCAGTTGCATGCTGCTTTGATAGTTCAAAAAGAATGAATACAGTAAGGCAGCATTATGCCCTTTAGTAGTGAAACAATGAAAGTGTGAAAATAAGCATACATCCTTGGTGTCTAAGGCTTTGACTAGCGAGTTTCACAAAGTCACCAGGCAGCACAAAGTTTGTATTATTTTCCCTAACAATATACTTAGTTTATATATCTTAATTCTAGATATCTAGAATATACTTTAAAAAAGGTTTATTATTTCTTATAAAATTAAACCTGCAAAAAGACACTGGTTCCAAAGTCACATTATCTGAACCAATAGGCATGTTCTTCATTTGCAGAATGTCCTTTCCATCCATATTCTTGTTTCTCTTTTCATCAGTCAAAGCTAGCATGCTCTTTTGGTCTCATCTAGATTATTATAATCAACTTTATTTCCTGTCGCCTGATCCTATCATTTGCACTCAATCTGTATATACCCCTGACATTTGCATTCTGAAATCAAATCTCTAATTATAAACTTATATGCCTCCCTTTATACAAAATCTGCATAACCCCATCAACAAAAATAAAGCTAAATATTATACAAATAATAATATCTTTCTTTTCAATCAGAAAAACAGTATTGTACTGATACCTCAGTAGGGGAATAATAAGTGTCACTATTGTACCTCTCTTACTTGGGGCATAGTTGCTACTCTTGTCCCTAAGTTACCTTTTGCAAGTTTCTATCAACAGCTTGTTAGGGCTTTCAAGGTGATATGCTTTTTTTTAAAAAAGTGTTAATTTGAATATGTCATTGATTAACATATATCGATTGGATATTACGTTAATGACATTGTAAGAATAGAACATTAAAAGTAACTTAAGTTTAAGGATCTATATTCTTAGTTACACAAAGAATGAAAAGATTTTCACATGGTGTATTAAATATCCATTTACTAAGTTCAGAAGGCAGCAGAAAGACCAGAAGTAGAGCAGAAATTCTGAGTTGCATTTCACAGATATTTACCTCCCTCAACCTGCTTCTTCCAAATTCATATCTGGAATTTTCCTCAAAACATTGCGAGATAATGTGGTTAGTAGATGAATAATGAAAGCCTCTTCATCTCATATATATATATATACATACATATATATAAAATTCAATATAAATGAGTATATTAAAATCACTCCTTTGTAATTGCTTTCAAACGCACAACATACAGGATTGCTTCATTTTAGCATTAACACAGATGGGCAGGTGAGATGAGGACAGTCATCTCATATTTACTCGGTGTGACAACCTTGGAGGAGGGATCCTGCCCCATGTTCTACATAAAGTTACAACTGACATAGTGCAAACTGGAACACACGTCCCCAGACTCGTGTGTTCTCTCCACTGCACCTTCTGAATGATGGATGAATATCTAAAAGGTAGAGAAAATGATTGGGGACAAGTTGTAGAGCAAAAAACAACTGTATTAGACATTAATGCTTCTCTTACTCTGGTCTATTTTTAATGTCGCATCTTTTAAGATACTTTGAGTAATTCTCTAAAGTGAAACCAGCTTTACTGGAAATCTAATGCATGTATGAATGTGAAGAATTATCCTTTTGCATTTTGTCTAACTACAAGCACTGAAAAATGAAAGAGAAAATTCATAAAAGCTCAGATTTATTTTAAACCACCACTTGCAACACAAGGAAATGGATAAAAGCAAAATACCAGTAGTTTTATCTTTTGGCTTAAAATTATGTTTTTAAAGATGTAATTAAATTATCTTTACATTAATAAACTTAAGTAGTACTTAAACATTTTAAGCTAAGACATATTCAGATTAGAAAGATCAAATTATGTTTAAGTGTAATGTATATCCATGGAGAATATTACATAAAAATATTTAATACACATTATCGTCAGAAGACTCCATCCAAAGTCAGAAAAGTAATATAAATAATGACAAATCTATTTTGAGGTTTACTGTTAGGGATAGAATCTGTCCCCCGAGATCTATTTTTTAATTTATTGAAAAAGAATCTCAAATCCAGGAAATGTAACCATGGTATTTGTTGACGTTATAAATTGGTGGGGGGTGGGGGGGGGGAGGAAAACAGACTTTCATCTTCTTGAGTCATTTAATTTTTTCTGCCTTTCAAGCAGCAAGCAGACAACTGATATATTCCTAATCAGTCATGATATATTAATTGGTAGAATTATCTTACTGAAAGCTTGTAATCCATAGACGAGCCCAATACATGGTTTTAAAACTTTATTTTAAAGGAAACTCAGGAAAACTGAAGCCTAGTCACTTTCTGGCTCTGAGAAAAAATAAATTTTTAGAGTAAAAATGATTTAATTATTTTAAATAAATAATGCTATCTTATAATTTGTAATGTAACCCAGGAAACAGTTATCTTAATCTTTACTCCCTGTTTACATTATAGAAAGTTTGGAGTTACAGGGCCTATACTGTGGATACAATTCCCTATTTTTTTCTTTTTTTTAACAAAAGTGAATTTGTTTTGTTTTCCTAAAGGAATGCAACTCTAGCCTTAGCAGTAACAACTTATTCAGCTAAAAAGTGTTCAGTTTTCTGATTTAATATGTAGAAGGCAATATGGAATCTAGTTTGTGTCTATATACTTTCTCTGGGGAAACAAAACTAATTTGGATGACAGAATATTTAAGTAAAGAATATTTAAGTACCAAAATTAATGACATGTAAATAATTATAGTACTTTGGGACTCTCATATATTTAAAAAAGGGGTATCTCCTTGGAGGTTGGGGAATAAAGTTTTTAGAGATGTCTCAGCTGTCTATTTTATAGCCATGTCATGAACTTCCTTTCCCTAGACTTTCCAAAATACTTAGAAAGGTTTGTGTTCAAAGGAAAAAACAAAACCTAAGTGAAAAATTCCCTTCAACTCTGAAACAAGATATTAACAGTAAAAAAAAAAAAAAAAAAAAGGCCGGGTGCGGTGGCTCAAGCCTGTAATCCCAGCACTTTGGGAGGCCGAGGCGGGTGGATCACGAGGTCGAGAGATCGAGATCATCCTGGTCAACATGGTGAAACCCCGTCTCTACTAAAGGTGCAAAAAATTAGCTGGGCATGGTGGTGCGTGCCTGTAATCCCAGCTACTCAGGAGGCTGAGGCAGGAGAATTGCCTGAACCCAGGAGGCGGAGGTTGCGGTGAGCCGAGATCGCGCCATTGCACTCCAGCTTGGGTAACAAGAGCGAAACTCCGTCTCAAAAAAAAAAAAAAAAAAAAAAAAAAAAAAAAAAAAAAAAAAAAAAACTTGTATTTTGCAGTCACTTTCTTTCTCAGTTGAACTTCCTGTTGAAAGACTGTAACTGCCTAATGTGCCCAGCCAGGAAACAGAAGGTGACAGTAGCCCCATTTGTGTTACGGAGGCTGCCTGACAATGCTGCCATCCTTTAACATGGTTTTATTTAGTTATTACAACTATCTCTCTGTAAATGACATTTAGGATTATTTAAGATTATGTTGTAATCCTTTTAATCCTTAGTGCTTTAAATTTCAGGCTAAACACCAAAGAGCAAACTAGCACTTAGCAGGAATGTTTAAAACATGTGGTTTGAACATAAATCTTTTTATTCACTCTATCCCTGATGAAGACTAGTGTTGCTCTTAACTAAGAAAACTCGTACCCAGCTCATTATAGCTGAGTTGCTAAATGTTTCTCAAACTACATCAAACTTGTGAGAGTCCTTGACAATGATCATAAATGCAGAGTTAAACAAAAGTTTGCAGCAATGGACATTGCTTTAACTTAGAATTTCTTTGATCTTTTATAAATGTGTAGTGTCTTTCTGTGTGTGTATGTGCGTGTGTGTTGTGTGTGTGTGTAAGCG
Organism: Saimiri boliviensis; assembly: GCF_048565385.1. NCBI lineage: Eukaryota > Metazoa > Chordata > Mammalia > Primates > Cebidae > Saimiri > Saimiri boliviensis. The sequence goes on from NC_133453.1 coordinate 95,685,485, forward strand.
CTCACTCTATTTCCTAAAGTCAAACTATTAGGTTATGTATGCATGGGTACATTATATATACATATGTATATAAGTCTATATATATTTTATACATATACACATGTACATATTTTATATGAATTATAAGATCTAATATATATTTTATTATAGAAGTTAATTCTTTCATTATTTATCGTTCTGAAGTACCAATTAGGCCAAAAAATGTGCTGTTATAAAATATTCAGATATTCTTAAGCTTAGCAAGTGAGAATCATTGTGATTTACTGAAAGTTGTTGAATACCAAAACTTAATAATTAATGCTGTCATTGTTATGTTTCCACATACCAATCAAATAACATTGAATCCACGTCAATAGTTTCATATGATTTCAACTAGGAAGGAAATTTGGCTTTTAATAGAAAGAGAAAACAACTCAAACATCCAAACAGCATCTATGAACAAATGAAATAAATGAAAGCTGTCCATTTTTGGTTGTCAAAAATGTATGCTTCTGAGACTTGCAAGCATCTCTCAGGCACACACAATTTTTTGTTTGTTTTCCTATTCATTTTAAGTTCAAGTTCTCTGTAGACATTGTAATTACGTGGCATATAATTGCTAATCCATCAAACTTTTAAAAGACAGATTTCAAATTTTAAAATTATTTCTAATTTTGTCCTTTGATTTTTCTTGAACCAAAAATCTCAATAGTCATTTGCTATCTGTAATCTATAATTCATAGACTGTGATTGAACACCAAGCCTAATTCAAACTTGGAATTCTAAAGCTATTTCCGATGTAGCACATCAGCTGAAGCTATGATGGTCTTTTTCAGTCAGGAAGAAACACTTCATTATTCTGTAGGTAATGAAACCATTGCACACACACACACACAAACACACACACACATACACACTCCAAGTCCAACAATGCCTTAATACCATGTTTTTGAGACATAATCATGTTTATTCTGATCATTTGAGAGTTAGACCAGCTAATGTATCTAATCAAATATTGATGCAAGTCATCTAGATTTAGCTCTCTGGCAAATCCTTCCCGATGCTTTTTCGTTAACAGAACTATGAAAGCTATTTATATTGTTCCTCTCGAAAGGCTTACTCTCATAGTCTCTATCTATGGATACGTATTAGTAAATTTTACCAAAACTCATGCATTTAGGTGATGAAAAGATTTCAGCACCACAAGGAAACCAAGGGATTTACTCAAAACGAATGAAACAGAACATGAAACTTGAATCTTTTCTTTCACTTTGTTATTCACAGTCTCCTTATAATCATCTCTTGTTTCTCTAAAAGTACAAGATTTTAAAAACAGTGTCTGTAAGAACACTGAGACCCCGTGAACTGTTCGATTATCAACAAAACTAGCTGGCAAAATTTTCACCTCCAGAAAGCGACAAAAAATGAGAATAGTTTTTAATATCTTTGAAGGACCTACATTCAGAAATACAAAAGTCAACTAGAAAATTACAATAGGAGGTGGTTAGTCATATCCTGAAAAGATCAGGTGATACACACTATCAATATAGGTGGCTGAAATGTAGATCTATGCATGTTCACAGTTATGCAAAAATATACATATTTTTTTCATCAATATTTTTAGCCTTGTATACACCATATATAGTTGAATGTCATTCTCATTTGTGAACTCATTTAACTCTTCATAAGGTTATCAGGAGAAACTGAAAAAGGCTGGCTTAGCCCATCTCCAAAGGGTTGATATAGTCCAAGAATAATGTCTGTGACAAATTTCAATGTGTTTTACAGCTTTGGTGATTAGGATGCTAAATTTGCAGTATATAATGAGGCTTTACCACTGAGCTTATGTGGTCTAAAACAGAACTTTCTTATGTGGTCATCTAGGTTGTCAAAAAGCTAGGATTCTAAACTCTAAATTTTGTTATTTATGGCAGAATACTAAGAGTAAGAAATCGGGAAAAGGGGAAGTCACTGATCTATAGTTCCTCCCTTTAAAATAAAGTTTATTTCCTCTTCTTGATTCTATAAAGCCATGTTTTAGTCACTTTTAGCTTTAGAGCATTGATTTCAGGACAAGCGTGTTTAGTTTTCTTCTGTCTTTTCTCTCTCCCTTATTTCCTTTTTTTCTACATTTTATTTTTAACTGACAAATAATTGTATATATTCTCTCACTTTCTTTTTTGATTAAAAAATCTCTTGAACCTAAATAGAATAAAACTAGAAAAGTCATTTATTCTGGAATGTGTTAAATATTTGTTTTATTTTGGTAATCCAAATGGATCCAAATTATTTGGATATACCTCAATAGCATCTGGAAAATACAAACCAAACTAGAAACCAGCTTCTTCCCCTCAGTGAGAGTATAGGTAGGAAATGTCATCTACCTATGCTTCTATAGGACCCAATATTAATTTCACCAAAGCATTTAAGAACAAAAGAATTGACTTTTATTCAAGGGCCAACATGCTCTTAAAAGATATTTTTAAAATAATTATAATAAGTTATAAAAATAAATAATTTTCTACTAAATTATGTAAATTCTAAAATATACCTATAAAATTATTGGTTATTTCAGAAATATAAAATTAAATAAAATTTCATATAAAATAGAACAAAAATAAAACTCCATAATTAAAAATTATTAATTGCCAATGATTTTGGAAACATCATGTGTGAAATTACATTTTCCAATTTTATCTCTTTCCAGCATTTCATCTGGTTCTTTCCATTCAATGGAATATGATTATAAGCATTAATCAAGTTTTTTTCAAAAAACTAAGTTATGCAATATGAAAGAATCTATTTTTTATAGTTGTTCAGCCCTCTCCATTCCTGTAAGTTACACTTGTAAATGTAATTAATGGCTGGAAGGCAAGAGTGTCATGAATGTAAATAGCTTATACTTGGTGTATTTTAGTTTGTGTGCATCTGTGTATTCTAGGTCAAATCTATTTAAGTCAAGCACTCTACATTTGAACCCCAGACATCTATCATATACACTGCAAACTTCAATAACTTTTGTGTGTTTACATTAATTAACATGCAACATATATTTTTTGTTTAGATAGCAACCAGTCACCAGGAAAAAAGCAACAAAACAAACCAAAGATTCAACTGGGAAGAGGAGTTGCCTTTCATAATGACCTTCAGACAACTAGTTCATGTACATGAGCACATCACAAGAAGGTATTCTTATTTTAGTTACCCAAAAGAGCTCAGATTTAGAGATAATAGGAATAAATTGAATATATGTAACATTCTTACCTGAAAGACATTCTTTCTACTCGATTTTTCCTTGGCCCATTCAATGTGTGCACCACACAAATCCACACTTTCTGGTTTGTGCCCAGTTTTCTGTAAACACAAAAAAGAAAGAATAAAAAGATGCAACATTGGAAATGGATGTCAGAGAAATAGGAGTTTATTGAGTTAGTAGCTACACATATTTATGATATAATGCCTTTTTTGTGTTCTCCAAGGGAAACCTAATTTGTAGGAATTTTCATTTAGGATCTAATATTTTTAAATGTTTAAAATTAGAGACCTGTTTCTAAAATTATTAACTGTAGACAATAGGAAAAATATCTAGAAGACTAATATTTTCAGATGATATTCTTTAGTAATTCTAATAAAATTTTAAAATATGCTATTCAGTAATATGAAATATTGCTATTCAATGGTTAAAGCAACATAAAAGCATGTTATATATTACTTTTAGAACAGTAAAAGAAAAAAATGATAAATTGTAGTACAATACAAAAAACTGTTAGAGTTTTAGCTTTGTGACTTTAGTAAAGTTGCTTAGAATCTGGCTACATCATCTAGAAAACTGAGCAGGTGGATTAATTAATCTCAAAGCTCCCTTGCAGGTTTGTGTTTCACATGTTAGCAAATTTGATTCAAAGTGTCAACTATGCCTTTTAGAAATTCGCTTTTCAGACCTTAAGACTATACCCATAAGTATAATTTTATTTAGTAAATTTAACTTAGACCAAATAGATTACAATACATTCTTCCTATTACACAATTACAATGTACTACTTAAAAGTTATTTTATGGGCTGGTCGTGGTGGCTCAAGCCTGTAATCCCAACACTTTGGGAGGCTGAGGCGGGTGGATCACGAGGTCAAGAGATCCAGACCATTCTGGTCCACATGGTGAAACCCCATCTCTACTAAAAATGCAAAAAATTAGCTGGGCATGGTGGCAGGTGCCTGTAATCCCAGCTACTCAGGAGGCTGAGGAAGGAGAATTGCCTGAACCCAGGAGGCGGAGGTTGCAGTGAGCTGAGATCGTGCCATTGCACTCCAGCCTGGGTAACAAGAGCAAAACTCCGTCTCAAAAAAAAAAAAAAAAAAAATTATTTTATTTCAATAATTCACGGTAATCAATAGGAATATCACCCACACTTGTCTTTTCACATTTTCACTTGATTCAAGTTAATCATACATTACATTTGCAGTCCCCCAATTATTTTTTGAGAAGTTTGCCAATTTGGAGAATTTCTTTACTACTTTTTCAAGAAGTTCCTCCATAGATAAATTCTCTGTTTCTCTGTAGATACATTTCATACTTTTCTCAAGTCATTGTCCATAAAATACTTTAAAATTTTAGTATATGAAGCTGATAATATTTTTAGATGATGTTTTTAACATTATGAACATTAGAATAAAACAGGAAATCACGAAACAATGGTACATATATTTTTAAAACTTCATTTGCCCACATTTGTTGTCTCTTAGCCATTATATCCAATTCTATTAGTTTAACAGAAATAGACTACTTTTAAGGCAGAAATTTGTTTTATAATGGTAACTAACGTGATTTTTTTTTGGAAATTCAATAATTTGTTTGAAACATTGTATAACTTTCCTACAGGATAAACTCAGCTGGCAGGATAGAATTTGATAACATATCTACCTTTTCTGTTGTTATTTAGGTGTAACCTCATAAGAAACCCATTAAGATGAGCCATGCCCCTTAAAGCGATTTTGATCAGTTAAAAAGTTTTTATTGGTTCACCCACACTCTGCCGCTCAGGTGATCACTATTATGAAAGATTCCAAAGCCTGATAACTATATTCTTTGTCAAGTGATTTGTGATGTAGCAAAATTAACAACATGCTTCTTTTTACAGATTTAATTAAGTTAAGGGATACTCAGAGCCAAGAAAAATAATCATTAAGAGTATGTAACAAAATGGCTTTTTTCCTATATAATCCAGTGTGTGTATGGGGGGGGTGGGGAACATATCTTATTTAAGAAGCACTATTTATGTTCCAGGAACTTACCTGAGTACTTTAAAATTATTATTAATAATCCATTTAGTGTATGACTTCTATATTATACGGATTTTGTGGGTGTTTATACAGAAGTCTAAGGCTAATATGAGGAAGATTCAGTATCTTCCTTGCCTGCGGAGTTCTAGGGCTCAGCACAGTGGCTAACACACTGACACAAAGTAAGTGTGCAATCAATGGTAACCAAATAATTTTGTGAAATCTCACATTCACAACTGTATGAGGTAGGCATCACTAAGTTACAGGTAAGGAAACCCGCCAGAACGGTTAGGTAAATTCCCTCAAGGTTACCCAGCTAGAAAAGGAGGGGCCGGGATTTAAATGCAAGCAGCGTCACTCCAGAGACTGTTCTTAACCATTATGCAGCCCTTGAAAACTGCATATGCGCTGTGATCATATGCTAAAACATGTAAGAATTTGGGAAAAGCTATGGCTTTCTCACTAGACTCCAGAATAGACATATTCATCTTGTTTTTGTCCTTCTCTGTTAAGCCTGATCTTGCCTTAGGTCCTTCACACCACCTGTTTACCTGGAATACCTCCCAATCTTCACACGTCTGGCTCCTTCTCATCCTGCAGTTCCCAGTTATAAATGTCACCTTGTCAGAGGTCTTCTTTGACTGTCTTATATAAAAGAGCTGTACTCCAGTACTCCTGGTTACTCTCCATCCCACTACTTGTTTTAATTTCACTGCAGCCCTCCTCCTAACTGAAATTAACATATATATTTTTATATGCTGACTGTCTGTGTTTCCCCCACTAGAATTAAGCTCCCTGAGCTAGGGCCTTGTTTGCCTTTTCCTCTACTGTTTTTCCCAATGTATGGAACAGTGCCTGACACATAGTTGTTGTTCAATGAATATTTGCTGAATTCATGAATGAAGGAAAAATACCAAAATGCAACTAGCTTTTGTGCTTTGGAAGGAAGACTTTAGTGTCTTAAAATTCCCGATTTACAGCAATTAAGATTTGTATTTTTTTAAATGGTTAAGCCGTCCTTGATTTGTAATTTGGAAAAATGACAAAGTTTAATGGACTCATATTCGGATTAATGTGAGATTTCACAGAATCATTCAGTTAACATTTATTGCACACCTACTATGTGTCAATGTGTTACACACTGTGCTCAGCTCTGAAACTCCAGGCTTACGGGAGATACTCTTCCTTGAAGAATCTCATATTAGCCTTAGATTTCTGTGTAATCACCTACAAACTCCATATGCTATAGAGCTAAAGGAAACCTGTGGGTAAAAGCAGTCTAAGCTTTTACAGTTTTCTCATCATCTAGCTTTGTCAATTTCAAAATGTTCTCTCCAGCATCTGTAGTGCTGAATCCTTTTTAACCTCAAAGAGGGTTGAGGTTCAAGAGACCAAAGAAGAGACCCAGAGCTAACAAAAAAGATATGGGGTTTTACTAGGGGTTTACATACCCGGGAAAGAGGCCAGTGGTGCCAGGCTGGACAGGAGAACCACTTCATGTACAAGAATGGTCCAGGAGCAGTGGGCTAGGCAACATAACTACACAGCCCAGTGGTGGAGGACTGCGCAGGAAAACCACAACCTCTTGCTAACAGCATGCAGTTTGTGTAGCATTTTCACTTAACAAACCCCCCCCTTAAGGACCCCCACCTGGCAACCTTCATCCAACCCAAAACTCATTCTCCTGTGTGATCTGTGTTCCACGAGACTGGATGAGGGCTCAGATGTTCCTCATGGACTCCAGGTTAGCTGCTCCTCGATTCTCTAGCTTGAAACGCACACTCAGGTGTGCCTGCCATACAGGGTAATTCCAAGGGGATTATTACGCTATTGCTGTCAGGTGTGTTTACTCTATAGCCTCCTAAGGTAAATCCCACAGCACCTGGCATGGATTTACCAGGCTCCAACCCCTGTCTGTGGCTATCTTCTCCATGACCTGGCCCTGCCTCTCGCACTCCTCATAATCTCACTCCTTCACCTCGTCTCCACTTCAGTGATTTTCATTCTGCTGCTCATCTAACAGATTCCACTTCTGCAGTTTTTCTTACCCCCACCCTGTTATGTGTGTTTCTGATGCTATTAAAATCATCGACCTTTGTGCAATCTCCCAGTCTCTGAATTCCTTCCTGGTTTCATTTCTTTCAAGTCCAGCCCTACATTTCTGATTCCACAGTCACTTCAACCACCCACTCCACCTGCCCACTCATCCAAGGATATATCACTCTCATCTGCTTGCCCCTCCAAAATCTTCCCATATCCCCGAATACTGGAGAAATGACTTTTGGCTACTTAGGGTAGCTATACTACAAATAATAGCTACCTTCTTCAGCTGGGCCTTTGACTCTGCTTAGCACACTTTTTATGTGTTCCCAGTCACTTTCTCTTCCTTCTCCTGACACTGCTCTCTTACATGCTTCAACCCTTATAAGTCCGCCCTATGAAATGGTTTGTTCCTGCTTCATGGAGATCACAACCCTTGTGCTAGAATAGTCACAATCCTTTCCACTTTCATATTTAGTCTGTGTAATCCAAATAAGGGAACATAAAGTTTAATGATAGCTACCTCTATTGCACTCTGAAAGCTTCATATTGATTTCTCACTTACTTCTTACAACAATTTTGTGAAAATATTACCATTGCTTTCAACTTACACACGAAGAAACCCAAACGAGAGCGGTCAAGTGCCTGACATAAGGTCGTGTACTTAGAAAGTGCCTGAGCTAAGATATGAATTTACTTTTATTGGATTCCAAGTCCCAAGTTATTGATCACAATGGAATCCATGGCCTGCCTTCCACACTCATCTTTTCCTCCTACTAGTTCACATAAAAATTAATGCCTTTTTCAGGTCTAAGAATAAGAGTTCACATTTTCTAATTGTTTTCCTTGTGTCATGATTTTTCACTTTGTCTCCCAACCCCAGAATTCTGGGGCTGTGACTGGCCCATCTGTCTAATAAACTCCCATGCCTTGGCAGGACCATGGCCTCTATCAGTGTCAAAATTACCTGGCCTGTCAGTGCCATAAAGCACAGCAAGGACTCGCAAGGCAGGTCCTGTTTTGCCTCAGAGGAAGAGATATTCCTTCTGCCCAAGGCTTATTTCTCTCTAGTTCCTAATTTCATCCAGTCTTGTCCCTGATTTCCTGACTTGTCCAGGAATAAGAATTTCACATTTCCTTCTACTTCCTCCCTCTTAAATAGATTACATCCTTCAGCCTCTAACCATGTTCATCACTCCTGTTTAAAAAAAAAAAGAAAAGAAGAAACGCAAGCATCAACTTCACATTCTCACTTCTTCTCAATCTCACTTACTTCCTTTCCATTATTGCGAGATTTTTCCTCCTCGATTGATTCATGTTCTCTGTTTGCTCAGACTCCATTCTCTTCTTCAACGCTGTAGTGTGACGTTTACTTCCTTCCCGGACTTTTCTCAAATATCTTAACCATGAAGGTCAACAAAAACAATCTGATGCCTTGTTCCCCACCCGCATGTGACGTGAACTCTGTACTCCTAGATTCTTTGGGCCCTTCTCCTTAGAGCCCTCTTGTTTCTCGGCCATGGAAGCATTTTTTTTCTCCAAATTCTTCACCTTTTGTACTCCTCATTCTCAGTTTCTTCCACTGACTCCTCTTCCTCTTCCTACTTTCTCAATGTTGGTAACCCAGGTTGAGCATTCTAGGCCCTCATCATTTCTCCTCACTCATGCGCTTCCTGTGGGTTTTGGTCTTGCCTCTAGTCTCACCCCATCACTGCCACATGTTGACTGCTTGATGCGTGCCTCTGGCCCCAGCTCCCTCTGATGTGCCAGAATTATATTTTCTACACTACCATGAGTGAGTATCACAGACATCTCAGTGAAATCATTATCTTCTTCTCCCTCCTGCCTCCTTTTCTCTATTGTTTGTCTGGCTTAATAATCCCTTCACTTACGTCACCTGAAAATTTCTTAACTCCCTCCTTCCTTTCACCATCCATAACCAAAAGGTGCAAAGTCTTGAATTCCGGAATTAGCTCTGTTTTCTCCATCTCATGACCCTGACCTGAGTAGGGTTCTTATTTTCTCTTACCAGAATTAGTCTACCTCTTGCCTCTGTGGCCAGTCAAAAGCCCTTGCAGTTCATTCTCTGCATTTTGAAAACACAAACCTCACATTATTTATTATGGAAAATTTATCTACAGGATAGTGTCCAAATCCCTCTGTAGGATATACGAGCTCCTGTCTGTCCTCCTCCAACCTTCCCTCTCGGTTCTATGCACTCTCCCATTCTTCTCCATACCAGCTACGCTACACCGGGGCAGTTTCCAAAACGCAGTGTTTTTACAGTGCAAGACGTTTGGGATTTGAGTATGCATTCATTCTTTTCATCTGAAATACATTTATCTCTCTCTTCAGTCTACCCTGCTTGCTTGCCATCTGCCGTAATCTTGCTCATTTTCATGACACAACTAAAAAAAAATTACATCCACAGGGAGAATTTTCCTCTGCAGGTAGTCACTCACTCCTTCCATCATTTCCCCTACTTTGAAACATACTGTGTTACAACTCTTGTTAGTTACACATTGCTACTCCTTTTTGATGTGTTTTTTGCCCCTAGCTCTCAAGTCAGAGAAGTGGGTTTGTCTTACGGTTCTTTATTTTTTCAGAATCTAGCAAAGTGGCCCCAAACAACTGTTAAATGGGTATTTGGGAACTATTGAAATGATTGAGGAACTGGATAGAGAATGACAATGGAAAATAGCTGGATTGATTCCAATGAATTAATAAATAAAAATAAATAATACATGTCAGAATGGCAGTTTGCAAAGGTGGTAATGGAATCATATTTCCACTCTATAACAACTTTAAGTAAGAACTGATCATATGGTACAATCAAAGCTAATAGAGATTTGGGGTGAACTCAAAACTATGACAGAAAAAAAACTAAAGTTACTGGGTAATAAGAAATAGATTGACTTTAAGAAAAGAAAACTAGGATAAGTAGCTGAAGAACTGTGTAAAAATGGTCCTCATAAGTAGTTTATTTTCACAAAGCTACAGCAGAAAGACCTATGCCTGAAGAATAGTTTTAGGGAATAGAGATTATTAGAACAAAAAATTCTCAGTATTTAAATGTTAAATATTGGAATAAGTAGTTCAGAAAAGTTGTAGAATTTATCTGGAAGACAATCAAGATTTTGTTCAAGAAGGATGAAATTAAAGAATCCTTTAATAGAAAACACGTTTCTGATTTTACAGCTATGAAACACAAGACAAAGTCTGCTAATGAACTGCATGATGCCAATGGATCATATTTTACATCATTATAAAAATAAACTTAAAAAAATGACTAAATATGAATTTAAATCTAAGAATGTACACACCATATCTCTTCTGGGGTAAACTTAAAATAGAAATGACTGATCTTTAAAATATTTAAATAGAATTATTTAAGAGTTACTGCTTTTGAACAATAAAACATAAAAGACTCTTTGTTTAGAGCAATGTGAAGTCATTCAAAATTGACCCTAGGTCTCTCGCACTTCTGATTTTTATGATTGTCTTAGTCTATCTTCACCATTTCCCAATAATAGCTAACAGAGTATTTTCTCTGTAGTATTTTTTTTCTCTGACTTAGATTAAACCTGTGGGATTAAGTTTCCCATTTTTCTTTATGAGATATTTGGGGTTCATAGTCTTCTAATGTATATTAAGAAAATATCAAAGGCCAGATGCTCTTTAGCTTGATGATAGCTTCCATGATGAAGATTGGGCACTTACATAGGCCACAAATCACTTGGCTGCACAGCCTCATACCCTTATTACTAGATGTGGTTCAAAAAGAGAGACAAAGCTCAGCTTGTATGAAATAGGTTATTAGCGCCATTTTTTATTTTGGATTAATTGCTGTTCCAGAATATAGACTCAGATTGTCCTTATCATTTTGAAACATGAAACACAAAATCTGTTTAGAGGAATTAAGTTTTATCACATAACTGGTTTTGGTTCTGGAAAATCGTTCATGGAGGAGGATAAAACTCATTTATAAATTCTCATTTGGGCAAAATGATTTAGGAAAGAGGGTTGGATGGATACCTGATCTTATTAATGTCTAAAGTATGACCCCTGTCAACATAAAAGAGGATACTTTGATTATAAGATGTGGGTTTTATGTATATGAATATAAATGATGTTAATAATAACAGAAATTGTTTCTACAGTGAAATTTCTCAGTATATTACATGACCAAATCAAACCACATATTTAGAAAAATAAACCTTTGTTAGTGATTGTGGGCACTAGAATGTTATGCATTTTTTGTTTGTTTTTGAGGAGAAAGTATTCTAGGCTTTTCAAGAAATGAGCATCCATTGCATTTGTTTCTGAATCAAAATCTTGCTGGAATAAATATAATTGATTCTACTTAGTTTATTTGGTTCTCAACTGATATGGTTTTACATTTACATTAAAAAGCTAATTTATTTCTGCAAGGTGAATCGATTGGGCACACTTTTGATGCCTCAGGTGCCTCCTCGGAGTTTCTCCTTAGACTGTCATCCACTCAGTCAACCGCAGCTGTCCCCTTAGATGACCACCCCTGCCTGGGCAATACAGTCCCACCTCTTGAGAATGACCAGTTACCTTCGTAGAATACCAGACCCTCCCTCCAGGCTGCCAGATTGTAGAGGAGCCTGACTCCTTCCACCACTTCCTACTTAGATGAAATGCCACTTTGCAGGGTGTGGGGCCTGGCTTTCTGAGTAGCCTCCCAAGGCTGGAGCAGGGTCCAACTGATGCAGGCAAGTGAAGACTCTGGGTGGTGAACTTTAATGAAAAGTTCAGGAAATGGGAAGAATGCAGGAAATGGGAAGAAATATGGGAGATAAATTCCTTTTTCTCCTTCTGCTCCCTTCCTCCCACAGATTGTGTTAAGCTTTCAGCAGTGTACTTACAGCTCCTTTTCTCTCTGTCTCTTTGAGGCTCATTGTAGAGAGGAGCTAACATGGTAACACCCCAGAACCACTCCCCATCATTTGTGGTCTGACTTCTTTTTCTTCATTCTCTGTGTCCTGGATTTGTACCTCCCAAATAAAGCCTGGTGCTTAATTCAGGCTTTGTCTACCAAAAAACAGAATTGAGACAATTGAGGTTGCTCTCCCTGTGGCAGAGATGAATCGTTCTCCACCCAAATGTGTGCTGTCCTCCCTCTTCCAGTGCCTTGAGTTGTCCCTGGGAAGCAGCTCACCAGCTGACTTTACTCCCAGCGCCATTTGCATCAGAATGTGGCCAATTACTCATTCTCACCACTGGAATGTGAGCAAAAAGACCTCCAGGCACAAGCAGATCTTTCCCACATTCTCTCTTTACCCTTCCCTCATCTGCCACTATTCTTAACCACTATATTGTATTGCTTCATGTAATAATAACAATAAATATAAATACAATTAAGACATGTTTGCTCTGTGTGAGGCACATTGCATCAATTTTCTCACATGTAGTTCTATGAGACAGTCACTCTTATTAATCTCATATTGCAGTTGAGATAGCCAAGAAATATGTAAAAATAAATTTACCATAAGAGTTTGAAAATAAACTAGAGCAGCAAGTAAAATATGAATCTGGGATTCCCAGCCCAGGTGATCTGACTTGAAAGGCCCTGTTTCTACCTAATGTAATATACTGCTTCTCAGAGCATTTCAATTTAGCAGTGAATTTTTAAGAAAGACTATGCATATACTCTATAAATTAAAAAATGCACTGTGGGGTAAAAGCTCATTTTATGTTAGAGAAATGCAAGCACCAAAACAAATGCATTTCATTGACCAAAATGATAAACCACAGAGAGTCAAGCTTCATAATTAAAATAGTTTTCTGAGAGAGCCTAAGGTGAGGTTTATTGAGGGACAGTAAGCTCTGATCCATTTATAAAGGATCCTATCAATTTCATGGATTTGTGTGGTTATTAAAAATTATGTAAGATACAGAATTTATTGTAGTTAATGGCCAAAGCTTGAAAAAAATACAACCAGAGAACATGGCTTCATTTATAGCAATATCGATCATTTGATGTTTTTCCTTACAAAGTTTACATTAATAAAACACTGGACTTTAATTTCCTTTTTTTCTACTCTGTATTTCCATCTCTACCCATTTTCCTCCAGATTTTGAACTGTAACTTGGTTTTTCGAATCATTAAGTGTATGATGAGGCCATATGATGGCACAATCTTCAGCTATACTAATAGACTGCATCAGTGATAGTCATGCTGATGTGGCAAGAGTACTACAATTATGAGAATTAAATGATTAAACAGAGATTTTAAAATGCCTTCATTAGTCTCAGGTTGATAGATCTTTTGTTTGCTCCTCCATTTTTTTTTATGATCTTCTTAAGCAGGGGTCTGAAATAAGGGCTCAATATTCACTCTACAAAGATGAAATCATTCCATATTCATTTTGCACAGAATACTCAATAATTCATGAATAGCTTTCTGATTGAAACTATTTTCATCTTTTTACTAAATCACATCATTTTCCCTCCATAAGTAAGTTCATTTTGTTGTTAAAGTCACACCACAGTGAATGAGCATTAGATATATTGGATTATTTAATTAATGTGTGTGTTCATTACTCATATTGAAAGTAAACAATATTTTTTAAAAGTAAACAAATTTTTATTTATTTTAGTTTTTTTTTTTTTTTTTTTTTTTTAGAGACTTAGAGACAGTCTCATTCTATTGCCTAGGCCAAACAGCAGTGATGTAACTAACCATAGCTCACTGCAGCCTCAAACTCCTGGGTTCAAGTGATCCTCCTGCTTCAGCCTCCCAAGTAGCTGGAATTATAGGTACATGACCACCATGTCTAGCTTTTTTTTTTTTTTTTTTTTTTTTTGACATGGTCTCAATCTTTCACCCAGGCTGGAGGGAAGTGATGGGATCTTGGCTCACTGCAACCACTGCCTCCTGGATTCAAGCGATTCTCCTGCCTCAGCCTCCTGAGTAGCTCAGATTACAGGTGTGTGCCACCATGCCCTACTAATTTTTGTATTTTTAGTAGAGATGGGGTTTATTCATGTTGGACAGGCTGACCTCAGGTGATCCACCTGCCTTGGGCTCCCAAAGTACTGAGATTACAGGCGTGAGCTACCGCACCCAGCCAATTTTTTAAAATCACTTTTTTGTAGAGATGGGATCTCAGTATGTGGCCCAGGCTGAAAACATGTTATTTTAATGAGGCCTTTTATGTTGCCCATTTTGCTTTCAAGTTTATGGGTGAATGAGTGGTTGAGAGAAGTTAGTAGTTCATTAAATGCCTTGGAAAAGTGTTCTGTTGTTAAAAGTAAAATTTTTATAAAGTCAAACTCATAGAAGCAGAGAGTAGAATGGTACTTACCAGGGCCTGGGGGGGCTTGAGAAAGGGTAGGGGGAGATGTTGGTCAAAGTATATAAATTTCTATTAGACAAAAACAATAAATTCTAGAGATATAGTTACCATGCACAGCATGGTAACTATAGTTAATAATAACATACTATATACTTAAAAATCACTGCATATATTTTTATATACTTAAAAATCACTGCATATATTTTATATATTTCACATACAAAAATGATAAGTATACGAGGTAATGGATATGTTAATAGCTTGATTTAATCATTCCACAGTGCATACATGCATCAAACATCACATTGTACCTTTTAAAAACACAACCATTTTTTTTCTTCTTAGGTTCAAGGGCACATACACAGGATGTGTAGGTTTGTTACATAGTTAAATGTGTGCCATGGTGGTTTGCTGCTCAGATAGATAATCTCATCACCAAGGTATTAAGCCCAGAATCCATTAGCTATTCTTCCTATTGCTCTCTCTCTCCCCACGGCCCCAATCCAACAGGTCCCAGTATTTGTTGTTCCCCACACTGTCCATGTGTTCTCATCATTCAGCTCCCACTAATAAGTGAGAACATGCAATGTTTAATTTTCTGTTCCTGCGTTATTTTGCTGAGGATAATTACTTCCACTCCATCCATGTACCTGCAAAGGACATGATCTCATTCCTTTTTATAGCTGCATAATATTCCATGGTCTATATGTGCCACATTTTCTTAATCCAGTGTATCATTAATAGGCATTTAGGTTGAATTGATGTCTTTGCTTTTTGTAAATAGTGCTGCAGTGAACATACATGTGCATGTGTCTTTATAATAGAATGATTTATATTCCTTTGGGTGTATACTCAATAATGGGATTGCAGTGTCAAATGGTATTTCTGCCTCTAGGTCTTTGAGAAATCACCACAGTGTCTTCCACAATGATTAAACTAATTTGCACTCCTATCAACAGTGTAAAAGTGTTCCTTTTTCTCTGCCACCTCGCCAGCATCTTTTTGGACTTTTTAATAATCGCCACTCTGACTGGTGGGAGATGTGATTTTGATTTGCATTTATCTAATGATCAGTGATATTGAGCTTTTTTTTATATATTTTTTTGGCTCCATGTATGTCTTCTTTTGAGAAGTGTCTGTTCATGTCCATTGCCCACTTTGTAATTTTTTTTTCTGGTATATTTAAGTTCCTTGTATACTCTGGATATTAGACTTTAGTCAGATGAATAGATTGCACAACTTTTCTCTCATTCTGAAAGTTGTCTGTTCACTCTGATGATAGTTACTTTTGCTTTGCAGAAAGAGGCTCTGCAGTTTAATTAGACCCTATTTGTCACTATTTGCTTTTGTTGCAATTGCTTTTAGCATTTTCATCATAAAATCTTTGTCTGTGCCTATGTCCTGAATGGTATTGCCTAGATTTTCTTCTAAAGATTTATTGTTTATTTAATAAATGGTGCTGGGGGAACTGGCTGCAGAAAATGGAAACTGTATGCAGAAAATGGAAACTGGGCCCGTACCTTATACCATACACAAAAATTAACTCAAGATGGGGATTAAAGACCTAAGTGTAAAACCCCACAATACAATTTTTAACAAGTAAAACTTGCCAGTTGTTGGCTCTGATTAAACATACATATTAGTACAATGTAAAATGAAAAACATAAGAGTAACAAAAAACAGTCCCTTACACAACCAACATATTAGCTTTCTATTGAATATACTGACTTTAGAACTATACAATTTTAGGGGGAAAATATTCCCTAAAATGTTTACAATGTTTTTGAATTTATATAAAAAGTGACATTAAATTTTCTGAGAAGTATGTGATGAATATAATAGAAACAGTGGCTCTCATCATCCAATTGATGAGAATAAATTCCACTACATCTGATGGTTAGTGGATGTAGATACAAGGGAAGTACCTCAAACCAGAAAGACTTTACACAATGCATTTGTTCAAGTAGGATGTGACATTGAACAGATATTCTAGAGTCAGATAAAAGCACCAGTAGGTTTGCAACTGGTGCTCACTTAGGTGGTAACACACCTAGTTTTTGGGACAGCATGTTTTTAGTTCTCCTTAGATGAATAGCTCTGCTTGTTCTCTTCACACTAGAACTTCTTTAGAAATGACCATACTGTTGGAGGTCAGAGACATATGAGCATATCAAAATATTTTGTCACTGAAAAGATGTCCTGTGATTTACTAAATGCATTGAGCCAAAATGATGACAAACAGCCATTTTACAATTTTCTCTGTCATAGGAGTTCAGCCCTTACTACTCTCATCTGTTTGCATAAATTTTTAGAACATGTCTCTCAGTAATTTACCAAGTCCTGCATGTGTTTTTATACATACCCCCCACCCCACATACAAAATTAAGAAAGACTTAATTTTATAGATTTAACACACACACACACACACACACACACACACACACACACACACACATATATATATATATATATATATATATATATATATATATATTTCCTAAAACTCTGAGTCTCTCTTAATTTGAGAATATTTCATATTGGTTACAAAAACTCCACTTTGCTCACTTTGCCTATAGAACAAAATGATCTCATCTCCCAATCCTGTTCAAGGTCTTTCATAAGCCAGCTCCATGCTGACTTTCTAACCAAACTACACTGCTTGCTGTTCCACAATGCTGTTCCTCAATTTAATCTGAAACTATCCCTCACTGGTACTACTCCCAGCTAACCAATAGAAGAAACACAAAATAGTCTGAATGAGGACATATTCGCTCTAGGCCTCAGGGAACCCCCAGTAAAAAAATGTAAAGAACAGTGATTAGTATACAGTGCATAGAAGAAGGCAAGAGATCAGTATACATCTGTAAAATAAAAAAATTAAATAATTTTCCATATTTTACTATTAATTACTCTCTTACTAGTACATAAAATATCTTTTGTCCCTTTTTACATCAAAATCCTATTCAGCATTCAAAAATGTGCTCAAATGTCCTCCATGAATATATTTTGAATACTATCCAAATGGAAGCAGTCACGCACCTCTGAGTTATCATAAAATGAACCCATGTCTCTGTTCATGCCATTTTAGAACAACTACCAACACCTATTTTTTTCACTATACTCAGTCTAAGGCCATACTTTGTATTCGTTCCAATCTAGTTCATTTTTCATCTTTCAGAACACCTATCATAGTGACATAAACATTTATTGTAATGATTTATACAGAACAGATGCTCAATAATATTTGATATAATGATAGCAAACAATATTTGAACAAAAGGAGAGATACATAAGCAGAACATTACTTGCAACAATAGTTTCTCTGGGATAAGACTACCTATAGGTAAATCTATGGTTCCACAGCATGTTGTTGATTATTTTTGTAATACTTTAGTCATGGTTTTATTATAATAAACCTATATATAATTATGTCTTCTTTACCATATTGTGAGTACTGTGAGAGCAGGGATCATATATAATTCATCTGAATATTTCTGTTGCCCCTAAGGTAAAAACAAAACAACAACAAAAAACAAAATTATGTGACACCTGGAAGGCGTTGTTAACTGTCAATAGAATAAATTAATAGATGCTCTAAATTGCAGAGCTTCTTCTCTATGATGCAATCCAACAAATGGGTTTTTTTTTTTTAACCAAAAAATGCAGATTTGCCAAATGCCATGCATATGTCAGGTGCCTCCCAAACACATCAAGCAGAAGTTCTAAAATCACAAAGTACAGCAGGTACTTAGGAGTCAAGCTGCAAATGAAGTGCTAGAGTCAACTGAAATACTTCACTGATAGTAGAATAGAAAAGTGTGTCTGAAAAATACAAGTGGTGTGAGCCAAGGCCTGAGAAGATTAATCAAACAGACAACTCCTGTTTCTCTAGTACTTCTTTAGCACCGGATGAAACAAACCTTAATGGGGGTGCTTTTGAGGAAAAATGTGGGTGCCTTTTTGACGAAAAAGTTTTCACTTCTGTAGTAAATGAGATGAAGATCCTTGAAGAATGAGCACTGTCTCATGCTTTGGCCCTGTAATAGACTTGGCTATATTTTTTTTTTTTTTTTTTTTTTTTTTTTTTGATTCTCCCTCTGTTGCTCAGGCTGGAGTGCAGTGGTGCGATCTTGGCTCACTATAACCGCTGCCTCCCAGGTTCAAGTGATTCTCCTGCCTCAGCCTCCTCAGTAGCTGGAATTACAGGCACATGCCACCACACACAGCTAATTATTGTATTTTTAGTAGAGACAGGGTTCCACCATATTGGTCAGGCTGATCTCAAACTTTTGACTTCGTGGTCTGCCTGCCTCAGCCTCCTAAAATTCTGGGATTATAGGCATGAGCCATGGCACCCAGGCCCAGCTCTATTAAGACACCTAACACTGACCAGTACTACTGTTCAGTATATGTTTATTAAAATAATACCCATGATAGATTGTTCCAGAATGAAGACACCTGGAGAATACTAATATAACTTATTAAAAATTTGTCCCTCATAGCAAATCTCAGTCCATGATACTCTTCTCAACCCTTTTCTTTTATCCTATCTTCAAACAAAACCAAAAATTCATTTTTCTTTGTTGTGTACAGACTCTGCCCATTCTCACTTCTATGCCACTGTTCATGTTTTTTATTCCCCTGCACTCCCTGCCTACAAATCTCCACATATTCAAATTATAACTGTCCTTCAAGGCCTAATTCAAATCTTTCTTTTTTTTTTTTTTTTTTTTTTTTTTTTTGAGACGGAGTTTCGCTCTTGTTACCCAGGCTGGAGTGCAATGGCACGATCTCGGCTCACCGCAACCTCCGCCTCCTGGGTTCAGGCAATTCTCCTGCCTCAGCCTCCTGAGTAGCTGGGATTACAGGCACGTGCCACCTTGCCCAGCTAGTTTTATTGTATTTTTAGTAGAGACGGGGTTTCACCATGTTGACCAGGATGGTCTCGATCTTTCGGCCTCGTGATCCACCCGCCTCGGCCTCCCAAAGTGCTGGGATTACAGGCTTGAGCCACCGCGCCCGGCTAATTCAAATCTTTCACAGATGTGAGCTCTCCTTCTTCAAAATCTCAGGGAAAAAAAAAAAAAAAAAAAAAAAAAAAACCTTCTACTATGTTTCTTATTTCATCTCACCCTATTTTTTGGCAGAGATTTTATAAGGCAAAGACTATATCTTGATTATATCTCTATGTCTTATATGTAGCCCTAACGAGCAAGCTGTTCATTGTAGAATTTCAATACATATTCTTATGAAGTCTTTTCCCACCAAGGTTTATATAAATAGCACAAACTTGATTAACCAAATGCATACTTAAAATTAAAGTGAGGTAGATTGTAATGAGAAGCTATGTTTTTGGACCAACTCTCCCACTGAAAACAATAAAAAGGCTGGATAAAATATATTTTTTTTAAATGACCACCTTAAAAGAATTGAAAGTCTGAAAAGACAGTGGGACTGCCACCATAAATATTTGTTTAGGGGTGGGAATCTGAAGTCAGTGAGGAAAGCCGAATATCAAAGTAACATAACTGCATTTTTCCTGAGGTCCTTTGTTTATGCTATACACTTGAGCTTTGGTCAATCACACTCACAGAATAATAGAGCAAGGTCTTGTCCAAGGTCTTATAAAGAACAAGGGAAAACCAATACTAAACTTGTTGCCTTTCTCCAAACCCAAGGAAATACAAAGAAGATTGTTTTGGTAAATAAGCAACATAAAAGAAGAAAATAGGAAAAAGTGAGGCACAATCATGTCCCTGAGAAGTGGCAAGATAGCTACAGCCCTCCTATTATGTAGATACAATTGGAGAGTATTATACTGTTAATTAACTTAGCTTGAGATAATCAGTCACTGGGAATGTCCCAAACCCCTTGAGAAAAATCCAAAATACTCTGGAGTAGGATACATTTATCCTAGGCCTCAGACAGCCTCCCATGATACTATTTCAATAGCAATGATTAGCACACAGTCAAAGATAACCAGACACACAAGAAAACAAAGCAACATGAGTAAGAACTAGCAGAAACAGACTGACACAAATTTAGATGATAGAATCACAAAATGCAGATTATAAAACCACTATGCCTTCTAGTTATAACAAAATAAAATGGAGTCTTAAAAATATCTGCAGGAAAAATTAACTCTAACAACATACATAGCAGATTTTTACAAGAAACAAACTTCTAGAAATAAAAATTACAATAATTGAAATTAAAAGCTTGCTGTTCATTACAAAAGGAGGCTGAAGAACTAGAAGATACATAAATAGAAATTGTTCACAATGCAGCTCAGAAAGACAAACATTTAGAAAAATAAAAGTGTAAAACATTTAGAGAATATAGTGAGAAATTTAGCAAGGGTTTAACTGAAGATTTAGAAGGAAATGAGAGAGGGAATATAAAAGGGGCTACATTTGAAAAGATAGCCATTGGGCTGGGCACAGTGGCTCACACCTGTAATCCCAGCACTTTGGGATGCCAAGGCAGGTGAATCCCTTGAGGTCAGGAGTTCAAGACCAGCCTGGCCAACATGGTGAAACTCCGTCCCTACTAAATATACCAAAATTAGCTGGGTGTGGCAGTGCATGTCTGTAATCCCAGCTACTCTGGAGGCTGAGGCTGAGAATTTCTTGAACCAGGAAGGTAGAGGTTTTAGTGAGCCGAGATCACACCACCGCACTCTAGCCTAGGCGACAGAGCAAGACTTTGCCTGAAAAAAAAAAAAAAGAAAAGAAAGGAAAGAAAGAAAGAAAGGAAGAAAGAGAAAGAGAAAACACAGCTATTGTATTGGATTTTTTTCTGAAATATATTAATGGCAGCAATAAATATTTTTAAGAAGCATAACAGTCCAGGCAGGAAAAATGAAAAGAAACTGACATCTGTATGCATCATGGTGCAACTGTAGAAAAACAAAGGTAATGAGAAAAATATTATGAGCAATCAGAAAAGAGCAGTTATATTAACAGGTGATTTGATTGTAATAATGGATGACAGAAGACAGTGTAATGCTATCTTTGATATGCTGACTAAAAATGACTCTCATCTCAAACTTCTATATCCAAAGAGACTATATATTTCCAGGATGAGGAAGAAATAGAGATTTCTTTCAAATAAGCACACTGTGAGATAGACTGTCCCCTCAAGAACCTTAGGACAGGAATTTCTCAGAATATATTTCAAGCAGAAGAAAAAGTGATCCTAAAGAGCAAATCCAAGATTCATAAAGAAATAAATAGCAAAGAACACTTCAAATATCAGGCAAATATAAACAAACATTGACTCTATAAAAGAGAATAATGTCTAGTGGTATTAAAAAATTAAAATACCAGATAATAATAACATATATATTGAGAAAGTAATAAACTGATTAAAAATATTCTAAAGTAATCTTGGGAGATGGTAAAGGGTCTCATAGTAGCTTTATACTTTGATAAGTACAGTGCTTTGATACATACTATAATCCTAGGCTAACTATACTAACAGAACAGAAACAAAGTGTGTCCCTCCCAAACTGGTAGAGAAAGGAAAAAAATGGAATGATAAAATATTAAAGGACAGAAAAAGCAAGAAATACTTAGTGAAAGAAGCAAAAAAACAAAAGAAACATACACCATGATTCCATTTACATGAATTAAAAAAAAAAAACTAAATTACATTTTAAGGGATATAGCTATAAGTGGGAAAATAATAAAAGACAATAAAATAATGGCTAAAATGCAGGTTAGTGGCTAACTCCAGAGTAAGGAAAGAAGCTATGAGGACAAAGGGACAAATGTCATGGAGTGGAGCTTCTGAAGGGCTGGCAGGGTCTATATCTCATCCTGGGTGGTGCTTATATAGGTGACTGATTAATACATATTAAAAATACGTTATAGATGTTTTATAAATTTTACTTAAAATGGGTTTTGCATTATTTTATAATATTTTATAGATTTTAAGTGAGTTATAAAAAAATACATGAAAAAATGAGAATATGAACACTATCCTTTCCTTCATAATCCAGAAAATCTGGATCTAGGGACACCAGTGGTTTTTCTTCTCACTGGAGAGCTAGCCAGTCCATATCAACCTGCCCTGATGTGAGGTTAAATGAACAAAAGAGAGAGCATGTTAGGCAAATAAGGGGGACAGTTTCCTTTCTTGGTAAAGAGTGTCTTTTATTTTGATAATTTTATCCTTCCTATATTTTGGATTGGGTATTTTATAATGTGCTTTCTGTTATAAAATGCTGATGATAGTAGGTGGTCAGTTAGAATTTAATGTCCTCTTTATAAAACAAGGACAGAATAGGTCATTCTTCCTTATCCTTTACTAACTCACTGAGGAACCTATGAATCTCTATGAAAATAGCAAGTTATTCTGTGCTTATTTGCACAGTAAAGCTGCTTTTGATAAAATTATGACTTAGATATTGTTATGGATTGAATGTTTCGGTTCCCCTAAAATTCCTATGTTGAAATCTTAAGCCCCAGTGCGATGCCATTAGGAGGCAGGGCCTTTGAGGGGTAATTAGATCATAAAGGCGGAGCCCTCATGAATGGAATTAGTGCCCTTATATGAAAAGACGTGAACATCTGCTCTCTCACTTTTTGCCGTCTGCTGTGTGAGGATACAGCAAGAAGACAGGACAGATGCAAACCAGGAAGTAGAACCTCAGCAGACACCAGATCCGCCAGTGCCTAGATCTTGGGCTTCCCAGCCACCAAAACTGGGAGAAATAAATGTGTGTGGTTTAAGCCATCCAGTCTTTGCTACTTGGATATAGCAGTCCTAACTGAGTAAGACAGATATGAACTGGAAGAACTTCAGTGAGAAAGAAAAGTAGCCAAACACGGAATGTGGGGTCAGGCACAATACTTTGTGACATGCTGTATCAAATGTGAAAACAGTAAGGGTAAGAGCCAAGGGAAGAAGACAGGAGCCCTAGAAAACTTCATATGGACATTCAGGAGGTTAACATCTAGAGCCCTAAATGGATGCATGGCTTAATTTTTACTATTAGTCATTGCTCTGAGATAGCATTTTATGCTGCTTCTTTTGGAGGTCATGCATGATGGAGTTTCTTGAATTAGTATATTCTCTCTTCTTTAAATGAATCAGGTCAAGTGCAAAACTAATATAATGTAATAATATAATTATTCTCTGTATTGTGTACTATAGAATATACTATATTTCTGTATTTAATAGAGTATGATATAATAAATCACAATATTATTTTTTGGTTATTATGTATTGGTTTTTACTAATTAATTTTATTCGTTACTAATTGTGTTGGCAGGGATCTCTATGCTCATTTCACAGGTAAGGATTCTG
Organism: Saimiri boliviensis; assembly: GCF_048565385.1. NCBI lineage: Eukaryota > Metazoa > Chordata > Mammalia > Primates > Cebidae > Saimiri > Saimiri boliviensis. The sequence goes on from NC_133453.1 coordinate 95,709,420, forward strand.
AAACTCAAAGAAGTGAGTAATGTTATCAGCTACTAAGTGGTAAAATCAGAATTACATCCCCTTCAAAAGTTTTAGGGTCCAACTTCAAAACTGCTCTGGCTGTTTTTGTTGCCTTGTCTCACCACTGCCTTAACACTTAAAGATCATTTGTATAAAGATTAATTTATTCTTTATATTTATTCTTTTAAATCACATTTATTCTTTTACATCTCATTCTGCACTCACTCGGGCAGCTTGCAATGACCCCTAGGAGGAAAGGGCAGACTTTTTTCCAAGAAGCACGATGAACAACACCAGAACAAGTCTAAGTGGGTACAAGCGAAATTCAGAAACTCGAGCATAAATCGCTTTCAGAATAAAACCACAGCATCTTTAATCAACGCCTGGCAATCATCGTGTCGCTTCTCCCAGACTGGAACTGGTAACTGTGGGCTATCCCACTAGGCCTTTAATATTTGGTTAGAAATGGATCCAAGCAGTTGACTAGCAAGACAATTCATGCAGCACAAACATGAATCTGTGATTCTCTTACCCATTACCACAAAACACAGTTAGTTCCTGCCCTGAATTGAGTTTAAAGACATTGAGGCCCTGGGAGAAACCACATGAGCATTATAAACGGAGCCAGAAGTAATAAATAAGGACTGCCAAAAAAATGTTAACAAATTTCTCCTACAAGTCAAGTCTATTGTCAATTTACAACAGTTCTGAAGGTTGAACGAGAGGCATGCAATTAGTGAGGTCACTTGCAAGGTTTGCCTGCAATCAAAACGGGAGTTTTCTTTCACCTGTATAATATTTAACAGCTGATAATTTTATCTCCTGGTATGAAGAAATTAAAATAATAAAATAAAAATAAACCAAATGCTTTAAAATATGGACTCTTATCTCTCCCATTATCCCACATATTAGAATAAACGCTTCTCCTGATGGAATTCTTCTCACTTAGCAGGGGAAGATCATCTTTTCAGCAGCCAAACTCAGCAGGCCAGAGACTTTCCTCCCCTCCTGACTTCCCCCTAAGAGCTCATTCAAAGGGAAGACAAAGGACCTACAAGTGGATGCAAGTTGTTTTGTGCCTGGCCTTTAGCGGTACTTCATTTTCCTGAAAAAGATGATCTCAACTTTACTGTACCCAAAAATAAAAACAAAATAAAATCCTAAAACAAATTTCTGAGGCAGTTTAAATTAAAAAGACAAAGGACTGAGAAATACTTTTAATTTGTTCATAATTAGTTTACAGATCGGACAGCACTGAGACTCCAAAATCAGCAAGCCACTTGGGGATAAAGGCCACTGCAGTTATCAGAAGCAAGCCAAATACTACCTTTTGTTCTGACTAAAATCTTCTTTTAAAAACAATCTCATAGCAAATGGTTTTCTATTTTCCATTTAAAGAGGATTACATAGCAAACACAACCAGTGGCTGAAGAGCAAAGAACTTCCCATGGTTTTATTACCTGCCAAATATAAATTAGTTCATTGTGGGTAACTCCTGCCAGGCAACCCCTTTCCTTGTCATCCATCAGGCGGATGGGCTGTGGCAGGTTAGTTCCTGCCCGGAGTCCTTCCTAATCAGGAGGCTGTCAGATATGTTGCCTGCCCACTGTCTCCTACGTCTTGTGGCAGCTCTTGTATTTGGGCAGCAGGGGCTTGAGCTTGAATTGCGCCAGTAACTGGCTCTGAATTGCTCTTACTTACTATCACTGTCAAATCTTTGCAGGCATATGTGAGGGCCTCCTCCAGGTACAAGGAAGAAACACTACAAATTCCACTTTGTAATAACTACACGATACAGAAATTGTATTAGCTCCATTAGATGGAGTCATAGAAATATTCGAAAAGGTTAGCTGGATATAGTGAACGTCACAGACTAAGATTAAAAAAATCGCTTGTCTAATTTAGAGTGTTTCCTCATTGGTAATACCCTATATTAAGGCGCCATTTATAAACAGTTTATTATTATTTATTAATGTCTGAAGCACTTTATAGCATGCTAGATAACAACTTAAATTCATGTATTAAAGATGCACATACATGGTTTAATACGATTTACATCTTATAATATTCTTTAAAATAGCTTCCCATAGTATCATCCGTTAAGCATTTATTACTAATGTATTTTATAACATACTTTATAATACATTATTTGAGCAAGTAGCTGCACTTAGTGATCATTTCATACATAAGAATAAGGCATTTATAAATGGCACCTTAATTTAAAGTGTTACCTTCGCATTACTTCATAGCTGTTCACCATACATATCATTTTGTGATTATTCTCCAAATGCACCACTTAATAAAACAGACACTAACTTCTATTTTCCCTTCATCTGATTAAAAGTTTATTGAGTCATTTTCACCATCTGTTTTCAGATGTTGGTAGCTTGGAGGTTTTAGTGTGATTTCTAATAAAACCAAACTTTTAATTCTACAATATTTCTGAAAAGATGTTTAACAATAGAAATAGAGAATTACTTACCATATTGGACAGAGCCTGTTGCTTGGATTCTTTGTAAAACTCAATTTTTTGACTAGAAAGAACAACCCAGGAAGTAGACCAGTTTTTCCTTAGGAAAAAAAAAAAAAAAAAAGGAAAAAAAGCATTATCAGTTGAAGAAATCATTTATAGATACAATATGAGCAACATTTGGAATGAGTAGAGACCATCTTTATTTTTAACAGTCTTCCTAAAAGTCTCCTCTTTATTAAAATCTATAGGTGGTATGGAATTTGGGTAATAATAAACACATTCTGCAATTATTTAAAAGCATAGCATTTATAGTAAGAGTTTCTCAATTTATAGTTCCTCCTAAAATCTTTTTCAACCACCCGAAATCCATTTTTTGTGTATCCATGTGCATCCTTCCCATAAAAAGTTTATGTTTCTACAGCAAACCAAAAATAGCAAAGTAAAAATAGGAATCAGAACCCATTCCTTCCTTCATTGTTTCTTCTCTTCATTGGTTTAGTGTATTTCAGTCTTAAAAACTAACCCACCTCATGTGTCATTGCTTAATTCAAAATATTTTCATAATGTTGAATCTTACAGAAATCGAAGAGATACAAATAAAAATAGTGACATGCTTTTTCCCTCTTTGAACCTCAAATTATGAAGGAATAAAAGAAATAACATCTGAGAACATCTAGGAATAATCAGGGTGCAGGAAATAGATTCTCTCAGACACTATTGGTGGGAGTTCAGACTGTTGCTTCCTTTCTGGAGTGCAATTTGACAATGTGCTTTTTAAAAAATCCCTAAAAATGTGTATATCTTTCGGCTAAACATGTCCATTCCTATGAATTTAAATTTATGTCACAGAAATAGTCTCACAAGTTGCTGAGTCTTTGTCCATAGAAGTTAACTGCATTATTACTTGTTAATTCCCATACATAAAATGTAAAAAAAGATGATTGGTTAAATAAATTGCATATAATAGATCCATATAGTGGAATAATGAACCCTATGCTATAGAAGAATACTAATGTGGGAAGGTTTTAATGCAGACCATAATACATGTAGCTTATAACTGTGCTGTGCTATTTACCTAGGACTTTCTTCGCCCATCCCAGACCCTTCTGTTTATTAATTTCATTAATTAGAAGTCAAAATATTGCTTTGTTATATGTGCCTTCCATGACCTCTTCTTATATCACTTATGATACATTTTAAAAATATTTTTCATAAATTTCTCTTCTATTCTCCATTAAGAAATGAGCCCCAAGATGGTAGAAATCACTTCATCTTTACAAAGGTATGCCCAATGCCTAGCATGGTGCTTTGTACAGAATAGACACAAAATGCATATGTATTGAGTCAGTGACTGAATTTGGGCCTGGAAAAAGTCTTCGTATGACAATAGTTAAATCGAGTGGTAAAATCATGGCTTTTGAGTCTTCTTTGTATTTGCTGGTGTTTACCTTTTTTTTTTTTTTTTTTTTTTTTTTTTTTGCATTGAGGGTGTATTGCTTCTATAGTTAGAACATGGATATGTTCATGGCATGAAAGTACTCTTTTGTAGATAGTAAAGACATTGAAGAGATTTATGTACTTAAGTTTCTACCCATTAGAGCCTATTGCTGCAGTTTGCTGTGCCTTGACATTCACTTCAAAATAGTTGAATTCATTTAACGAAACTGACTTTTTTTTTTTTTTAAGTTTATGGAAAGACTTTATTCAGGTCAATAGAAAACCACACCATAATATTTTTAAAATAACTATCAAAGATCTTTGTGTAATTTATTTCCACTTGCCTTTGAGAAACTAAGAGCTTGATTGAAAGGACAGCTTTGATTCAGTAAGGTTAGTATTTATAAAAAGAATTAGATTGCTCTTATATGCCTGGAACTTTCTTAATGATACACCATTGTGTTAAAAGGAACAGAATAAGCAGACACACAAGAAACATAATGTCTATTTTTCAACATCCAAATACAAACACTGTGTTCTTGGACCCACTTGTGTTTAAATGAAGAGTCTCAATTTTTCAATTAAATGATGAAAAGATGAAATAACAAAACCCAGAAAGAAACCTACACAGGCATTTTCTTCTGCTTTTGCCCATTTCTCCTTTTAGGTACCAGGAGCAACGGGGTGAACTGAAGAAGCAATAGCCTTCTCTTCATGCAGGTCATAACAACAGGTGGCCCCAAACAGGAAAGAGAGAAACATTATTAGAAGTCTAGTCTGGGTATCTTATAATACCACCCTTATTTTGAACATATGTAATCAGAAAGTATAGAACACTCTCACACATGAAGACTCCATATTTAACCTGACTATTATATTTCCCACTTTATTTTTCATCTTCTGACAAGAAGAGACTATACCTTATTTGCGACCTATCTATACTAAGTTCTGGATAATTTGTTCTGATCTGAATCTGTTTCAGACATTGGTCACTTACAGAACTTGCTGTCAAAACTATCCCCATCCTTAAACTTGGAAGTGGAACTGGTTAGAACTGAAATTGCATGACATGCAATTAGCTCATTTTTTTTTTTAATTAGGACTTTAAACTGCTGTGAACTGTGTCCCTGTTAGGTGAATTGGGTGAACAAACTGAAGAAGGTAAGAACTGCAGCTCTTGAAACCTTAGCACATGACTTGCTTTGACGCCTTATGTACGGTGCTACTTCGTTTTCAATTTATAAACTATAAACACTGTCTTTATGTTCTCTGGATAAAAGTGAAAGCTCTTCCATGGGTTGAGTGTTATTGTTTGAAAATAATTTCATTTCAAAACGAATAATAATAATGCTGCTGACGACCTTTTAGATGTCCTCTTTCATCTCAATTTTCCCCATGATTTCTTTTAAAATAATTAGCATAAATTATTTAGAATACCTAGCATAAATCTGATCATCTAGTTTATGCTTAGCTTCATACACAAAAAAATGATGAAAGTACTAGTGTCTCTATTTACTAATATGAAAAATGAGGCTCAAAGGGTAACTTAAGGCCTTACACTTAGGTTTAAATCAAACCCAGTTTATCTGACTTCAAAACCTATAATCTGTTCATTACTTTATGCTGTCTAGTTTTTTTAATCCAAACATTTTATTTTTTTAGGGGCTCAATATATATATTTTGAATAATTGAAAGACATGAGTTTACACTAATCTGCCAATGAAAAACGGATCTGGGTACAGGACTTGCAAGGCCCAGTGCAGGATGAAAATGCAGCATTCCGTGTCCAAAAATTATGAAGAGGTTTAAGACAGTAACAATCTAGCATTAAATAGAGGGCAGGGCCTTCAGAGCATGGGGCTCTGGATGCATGCCGGTAAAGCCTGCCTTAACTACAATACGACTTTACAACAATGGCCGAAGAATTATTTATTTAATACTGTCTTTTTTAAAGGATTAAGCAGTACTACCTTAGATAAGGATATTGTCAAGGTCAGATTTCAACGTAATTTTGTTTGAAATCTTCAAATTATAAAAGCTAGTGGGGATAGTGTGAGATAAGATTATCAGCTATCCAGGCTCTGTTATTAACTACTTTACCTGATCCTTATTAGAAAGACTGGGCAAAGCCCCAACACTTCCAACCTCTCTTCCCCTAGAAGTTGTGCTGATTCAAAGGAATAAGATGATATACTGTTCAGTTCCTCATTAGAAGCCAGAAACGGGCTGGGCGTGGTGGCTCAGTCTGTAATCCCAACACTTTGGGAGGCTGAGGTGGGCGGATCACAAGGTCAGCAGTTCAAGACCAGCCTGGCCAACATGGTGAAACCCCGTCTCTACTAAAAATACAAAAGTTAGCCGGGCATGGTGGTGGGTGTCTGTAATCCCAGCTGCTCAGGAGGTGGAGGTTGCAGTGAGCTGAAACCGTGTAATTGCACTCCAGCCTGGGTGACAAAAAAAAAAAAAGAAGCCAGAAAGAGGTATGTGTTTCTAACTGCATGACATCTCTGTCTTTTTTCTGCCAGGGATTATTCTGGTCTGTATTAGCAGACTCATCTGCACTCAGTAGGGAACATAAAACCAGGAAGGGAGTCAGAAACCTGTGGTCTAGGAGTAGCTGAGGCTTCACTTAATGAGAACAACATTTCGCTATGACTTCGGTCTGAATCTTCCTCTCTGATCAAAGTACTCTAGAAACTTGACCATTATCTTTATAATATCTGTCCAGTCTATTTCCCCTTCTGACATGTCTGACCCACTGTGTTGCTCAGAGTTCTCAGCGTATCAGTGGAAGAGCTTCTTCACCCAATCCTCTAACATGGTGACTCTCTTGTAAAGCATTGCCAGCTCTGGAGTGTGCAAAGGGCCACTTGACAAGGTTTTGCCTTGACTTAAGGATTTGATACTAACATATGCAACCAAATCACTATATATGACTCTTATCCAATACATTGCAGGAAGTGAGTAACACCTACAAGCTTAAAGGCCTTAGCCAGGATAGGTGACTACAGCAGTTTCTCATGAAACTTTGCAAAGAGACTATTTTCTAGGATAAAGCAGTTTTTGCACTAGAAAGTCTCTCTATGGTCCAAACTCCCACAAAGAGGTAGAAACCACCTCTATCTTCTTAGAACATTTCCACTATTGGGCATACTATCTGACATTTAGTAGGCGATTATTACATATTTTTTGAGTAAAAGAATATATGGACTTTCAAATTTCAGGAGAACCATACTTCTGGGATTTTCTGTTCTGTGTTCACTGTTCTTCACTAACAAGGGCCAAAAGATTTCATTTACTTTCTCTGTTCCTTAGTTTCCTAGTGCTTTAATATGGTATTCATAGCATTATTTTTTCTTAACTATTGAACACTTCTGATTTAGGATATTTTTTCCTAACTTATACTTCTAGTAGCCAATACCTGAGCTTTCTTCAGCGGGCTTCCCACTCTCAGCTTGCACTGGCTTCTGCTCTGTTCCAGGTATGCCACCTGGCATTTTATACGCATCATGCAATTTAATTACTAAGCCGATCGCGAGTGTCCATTAAACATTTGCCACCTACCAAACATAATTCTACGGGCTGCATAGAGATGGAAATACAAGAAACACCTCAAACATTTTACCTCTAAGAAGATGGAAAACAAATATGGAAACCAAGTCTTCTGAATGAGTTTTAGGATACCCCCATATTACAGAAGAGAAAACTGAAGCCCAGTGAGGCTGCAACCTAACCAAGGGCAAACAAGCCATAAAGATGGGATTCAGGCCCCTGCTCACTCCAGTGTCTCCATGGTCTCTAAGCAGGTGGCATGCAGCTCTCTCGGTAGTCACTCTGATTATGCCTGTTCAGAGCTTCATGAGAGGAGCTAAGGGGGGGAGATAAGGAACAGTTGTCATGGAAGTACTAGAACCTCTTTCTCTTTGGAGCAAAGCCACGTCTTAGCCTGACCTGTGTTGTCCCACAATGCTGAACTGCAAACCTTTTATCCCTGTCTTCCATCCCTACCATGATGGTCAGGAGGGAAATTCACGCATTGACCAATCAGCGCCTCCACATTTCATCATAACGTTGTGAGCTTAGTTTTCTACTTTTTTTCCAAAGAGAGACAAAAACCAAGGTGTTGCATAGACTAAAGGGGTAATTAAGACACAGCTCAGGAAATATCCAACTTTAGTAAGTCAGTTCAAAGTGCCATGAGTAAGGGAAACAGCCACCCATTTCCACAGGGATTTACAGGTGACAATTAGGTAAGGGTTCGAACCTAGTGATTCCATGCAGGAGACAAATCTTGGGGCAAGAAATGCGGGTGTTGGCCCAGGTGCAGTGGCTCATGCCTATAATCCCAGCACTTTGGGAGGCCAAGGCAGGTGAATCACTTGAGGTCAGGAGTTTGAGACCAGCTTGGTCTACATGGCAAAACCCTACATCTGCTAAAAATACAAAATTAGATGGATGTGGTGGCAGGCAGCTGTAATCCCAGTTACTCGGGAGTCTGAGGCAGAAGAATCCATTGAACGCCAGAGGCGAAGGTTGCAGTGAGCCAAGATCATGCCACTGCACTCCAGCTTGGGTGACAGAGTGAGACTCAGTCTCAAAACAAAACAACAAAAAAGAAATGCAGGTATTTATTTTATTATATCTTTTGACATACAAAACAAGTCACATCTAAGGGAAATGGGGTGCTAACTACAATTGGGAAGTAGGTAGAACTACATTTTTATAAGGGCATTTATATACCATTTATGCAATTGGTGGGACCTTTTATCTATGTGAAACACTTCATAAAACTTTCCTAAAAACAAATCCTGAATTGTGAAGTTAGAAAATGCAAACAAACAGGCAAACAAAAGTACAGAAACAAAAAGAAAGCCCAAACAACAACAAAACACCCCCAAAACAAAACCAAAACGCAACAAAGCCATCAGCTTGGCATTCTACAAAATGGACACCGGATGGCAGCACATAATAACGGCAACATTGATTGTAATAGCTTATCTGGAAAATGCTTGATGAAAAACGACTCTTAAAATACTCATTACCATTATAAGAATCTGTTAGCTTAAACTCTGGTTTAATGCATTCATTTGCTCTAAACACCAAAGCTTTATATCCTACCTTTACCTTTCCTTTGCCTTCTTTAGGTAACGACAGAGCGACAAACCAAAAATCAGAAGAAAATATATGTGAGTTTCCTTGACAAATGTCAGCTTCTCTTATTTGGGCCATCTGCCTTTGTTACCTAACTTGGTCATGCTGGATTTGACTTGATTCCACACCAGTGATGGGAGTAAAAGTGATTTATTCTAGTGTCCCTGACTGATTTATCACAAAATCACTTAGACATTGTTAAATGCACAGACTCATTCTCAAACTGGTTGGTCTAGAAACTTACTTCTTCTGTCTTAAATTCTAAGCATCTTGTAATTTATGCCTGCTAAAAAGTGGGTCAAAAAGACACTGAGGTGTAAAAACACCCATCTCTGTCAGTCTTGCAAGGAAATGAAAAAGACAGATTCAGCCTGGAACAATGTATTTTGATACAGAGCAGGAAGTACTAAAGAAAGAATATGATCACATTAGGAACACACCTTAGTCTCAGATTCTAAAGAAAATCCATTTCGAGTAACAATTGTTAAAACAAACAAACAAAAACCCAACAGACAGCCTAGTAGCTGTGGGCCCTAGGATGAAAGCAGGCACTAGTAGACATAACCACTGCACAATCTTTTTTCTGCATTTCTTTTCATAGTTGTCTTCTGGACATATATTTTCACCCCCAACTATATCTTTCTATGCCCATCTAAAGAGAGCAGAATGTGACTGTATGTTGCGGTAAGATGTGCAGAGCCACACAGGAGCTGATGACAAGAAGATCTAGGTGCCGAGGGAGAAGCAAGTTTGAGGTGCTGAAATTTCATAAACATACTGTCAGGTGCCTTTTGTAAATGTAAGCATTGAAAATAACTTTTTACTAAGCTGTCATAGAGTTTCAGAGAAGCCAGGGTTACTTATAAGTTTGAGGACAGAATTCCCAAAATGAAGAAATTTCTATGCTTCATCAGAAAAGCTGAGGCATATTTTCAGTGTTCACAATTAAACATTAAAGTGAATGCTGAATCTATTCTGCTTTCAAGACTGTCAGTATATCTCTGGGGAAATGTGTATAACCTCATTTCAAAATAAGGCTAAATGCATGGCCTCTTATGAATGTCAAATATAGCCAATAAGTTATCTTTCCTTTTACCATCTTCTGCTCATATTCAGAGGTAAGTTAAATTTTCTTTGAGAGAAAGAGACATTACATTGAAGAGACAAATGAAGACAAATAAAAAGGAAAAGAAAGAAGAAAAATAAGAAGAAATTACAAGGCATGATGATCTATTATGGATTTATAAGTAGAAACCCTGATAGAAATTAATGAAATAATACTTATTAAGTGACAATTGAAGTCCCTGGAACTGTTGATGTCATAAAATAAAAGGACCATTTTTGCTCTGTAGTCTCAAATAGCTTAAAGGCAGGAGAGATAAAGCAGACGTGTTTCAAGCAGAGGACAAAGCTAAATTCTCTGATACTAACTATACATTAAGTAAGATTTGGGAGAAATAAGAGGTTAATATTGATGACTGAGTTTCTCCATTTATACAATAGGAAGTAATAATAGAGTCTATATTGTAGTATCATTTAAGTATTACTGATAAAGAATTCAGCCAAGTGCTTGACAGAGTAAGCATCTATTAATATTGCTTATTAATTCATTAAAATTTATAAAAGATATAAAGATCCTTGATAAATGAAACAAAGGCTATCAAAAGAAATTTTACATAAGAAGTATAAATTATAGTACATTATGCTATTTATTAGTTACTAAAGTTATCAATGGGATAAAAACACAATTTTTCAAGATTATGACTAAACTGACCATTTTTGTTGCTAGTGATAAAAGCATACAGATTCCTTGGGTAAGCAATATGGGAATGCATACTAAGACTGATTAAAAATGGTCTTGTGATTTGATCAAGTAATCCAGGTTTAATATAAAAGAAGGCTGTAATTCCAACAGTTTGGGAGGCCAAGGTGAGTGGATCTCTTGAACCCAGAAGTTCCAGAACAGCTTAAGCAATATGCCAAGACCCACGTATCTACCAAAAAAAAAAAAAAAAAAAAATGCTGGACGTGGTGGTGTGTACTTGTGGTCCCAGCTACTCATTTAGCCCCACATAAGGTGGGTGGAATGGTGGGGTCAGAGGAGGCTGCAGTGAGCTGAGATGGCACCACTGCACTCCAGCCTGGGTGACAGAATGAGACCCTGTCTGAAAAAACAAACAAAAACAGAATACATAAAAGAAAAATTGACAAGCAATAGGAGAATTATTGCAATGATAACTTTTAATATAAAACCAGACTCAAACATCAAAAATATAAAAAGAGGTAAGCTTATCATCACTGGTCATTAGAGAAATGCAAATCAAACCCTCAGTGAGATGCCATCTCAAACCACTTAGAATGGTGATCATTAAAAAGTCAGGAAACAATAGCTGCTGGAGAGGATGTGGAGGAATAGGAATGCTTTTACACTGTTGGTGGGAGCGTAGATTAGTTCAACCATTGTGGAAGACATTGTGGCGATTCTTCAAGGATCTAGAACTAGAAATATCATTTGGCCCAGCAACTGCATTACTGCATATACACCCAAGGGATTATAAATCATTCTCCTATAAAGACACATGCATATGTATATTTATTGAAGCACTGTTTACAATAGCAAAGACTTGGAACCAACCCAAATGCAAATGCCCATCAATGATAGACTGGATAAAGAAAAGGTGGCACATATACACCATGGAATACTATGCAGTCCCAATAAACGATGAGTTTATGTCTTTTGCAGGGACATGGATGAAGCTGGAAACCATCATTCTCAGCAAACTAACACAAGAACAGAAAATCAAACAGTGCATATTCTCACTCATGAGTGGGAGTTGAACAATGAGAACACATGGACACAGGGAGGGAAATATCATACACTGGGACCTGTTAGGGGGTGGGGGGGGGGCTACAAGAGGGTAAGCATTAGGAGAAATACATAATGTAGATGATGGGTTGATGGCTGCAGCAAACCACCATGGCCTGTGTATACCTATGTAACAAACCTGCACCTTCTGCACATGTACCCCAGAACCTAAAGTATAATAATTTAAAAAAAAAATAGAGAGATAAGGATGATTTGACATATTATGCCCATCAACATAACGGGATATCATACTTTTAAACATGGTGATTACATACACAATGTTCAATTTGTAAAGTACTTACAATAAAAACAAAAACCCCATAAACTTGGAGGGGATATGTAAGACATGTAAAATCGACAAAGCATTATATATAAGTTTCCTCAAATCATTGAAAAAAAGCAGGAAACTTAATAGAAAATAGTCAACGTTTAAGAATGGAATCTGAATGGCTCTAAACAGATAAAGTGATGCTCAACTTCAATACCTAGCAACGAAATACAAGTAAAAGCGATATTAAAGTAATGTTCTATGGATAATTACATTGGATAATGCTATGTGCTGATAAAATTGTGGAAATAGAATGCCTTTTATATTGCACATTGAACTGGTATTAATTGGTGCACTAATTCAAGAGAAAGTGTGGCAACGGTAATCCATAGATTTACAAATGTGTGTGACTAACCACTGAGCAATCCTGTATTCCTAGAAATATTCCCCTGAAAAAATTTCTAACAGTTTCAAAGGAAACATATATGTGTGATTTATAGAAATGTTTTTTGGAATGAAAGGAGTTAGAGGCAACTTAGGTGTTCACAGCTGGGAGACCGGGTGAGTAAAAATTCATATACAGTCATGCTTCACTTAATGATAAGGATACATTCTGAGAAGTATGTCGTTAGGTGATTACATCACTGTGCCAACATCACAGAGTGTACTTAAACAAATCTAAGTGGTGTAGCCTACCACACAGTAGGCTGCGTCATAGCCTATTGTTTCTAGGCTACAAACCTGTATCACAGGCGTCCCCAAACTTTTTACACAGGGGGCCAGTTCACTGTCCCTCAGACCGTTGGAGGGCCGCCACATACTGTGCTTCTCTCACTGACCACCAATGAAAGAGGTGCCCCTTCCTGAAGTGTGGCGGGGGGCCGGATAAATGGCCACAGGGGGCTGCATGCAGCCCGCGGGCCGTAGTTTGGGGACTCCTGCTGTATAACATGTGACTGTACTGAATACTGTAGGCAATTGTAACACAGTGGCAAGTATTTGTGTATGTAAACTTATCTAACCATAGAGAAGGTACAGTAAACGTCAGTTTTATAATCTTATGGGACCACAGCTATATATGGTGTCCATCACCAATCAAAATGCCACCATATGCCACATGACTATACATAAACAATGGCAAAGTGGACATCAATGAACTAGATTTAAAGACACTCATGCACTGCATAAAAACGTTTTAATCAACAATGGACAACATATAGATGGTAGTTCTATGAGATTATAATGAAGCTGATAAATTTCTATTGCCTAGTAACATGATATTCTTCATAACATCAAGTGCAATGCATTAACTTTTCCATGTTTAGGTATGTTTAGATACACAAATAACATTATGTTACAATTGCCTACAGTATTCAGCACAATAACATGCTGTAAATGTTTGTAGCCTAGGAGCAATCGGCTATATCATATACCATCTAGGTTTGTGTAAGTACATTCTGTAATGCTCACATGATGATTAAATCACCTAAGGATGCATCTCTTAAGAGGCATCCCCATCATTAAGAGATGCATGTCTGGATAGCACTATAGATAGCTGCCCAAGAGCTAACATTGAATGAAAGTAATAAGAAACATAATAAGCTTTATAATACAAAAATGTTTATGCTATATAGAATACATTCACACATACACAACTATACACTATTTTCTGAATGCCACATATATAGCTAAATATAGACATATGTGGAGAATGAGTTTGATAAACACACATTAAATACATTAAAATGAATGTCTACAGGGTGAATGAATGAATTGAAGTAAGGATTGGAGACTAAAATAAAATAAAATAAAATAAAACCAGCTAGGGATCTTGCCCAGAATGATGATAACACAAGGCCACAAATTGAAGGATATAATCAACTCAATTATGTGTACCTGGGGTAACAACAACAGCAACAACAACAACAAAAGGAAAAATAAAGCATATAACTTTAAGTGGAAAAGGCTGAAAGAATGTGTAATAGCACGCAAAGTGAAATAATAAACAGAGTACAAACGTTTATATGGATTTAACTATAACATGGAGATTATACACAAATTGGAAAGTAACAGCAAATAAAAGAAAAACACAATGGTATACAGACCAATCAAAACTACCTCAAAACATATTCATGCGAGTTGGCTGGGGGAAAGACCCTGATCTTCCTTGATTCCTCTTGACACTGCCTTCCAGATGTCATAAATTTGGTTTATGGAGAGGTTATGGGCAAAGATACCTTACAAAACCACATAGTAGAACCTCCTTCTGCTTTCTTGAAATTCTTTCTTTTAGGATCTCTCCCACTTCCTTGCAGGAGGCTGGAGGGTGGAACTGACCAATACTGCCACCTCCATTTTCCTACCAAGCTCTAGTAAAGAGCTGAACTGGCTAACTTAGATAATAAAGAGAAACTCTTTATTCCACATGGCTGATGAGGGAAGAAAGGGTCATGACTTACTCATCTTGATGAGAGGCAACATTGTACCCTTCACACACACCCCTTACTGAGTTGATAAGGGCATGATAAGGTCTAGGGGAAAGGAGAACACTCAGGCTGGGCTGCTCAAAGACTTCCTCCTGTGGTTCCTTCAGAACCAGAGGACTTTCTAAGTCAGATTCACTACTGGGGCAGGGACAAGCCAAGTCTCTTAAAGCAACCTTGCATTTGGTCTTGTCTCCTGTGCATCTCTCTCCTGAGCCCTTCAAGGGAGGGTGGCTGAAGGACCGCTGCAGAGAAATAGTCCAGGTAAAGATTTAAGGCCCTGTTCGCTATCCCAGAATAAGACACATGTGGAGAAAAAATAGAGCTTGTTAGTTACAACCAAAAAAAGCTGTCTTAAGTAGTGAAATTATGGATGATTCCCCCCAAATTTTACTTTGTTTAAAAAAATGTATAAAATTCATTATAGCCATCAAACAAAAGCAGATTTTACTCTCTAGTGTTGACCAGAGTGTCATTCTAGTAATGAATTATATTATACAACCAACAGGTGTCCCATTGTGTAGCTAATTAGTACATTTATCCTATATAATTTTAATTGTTAGTAACACATTTATGAGTAAATGCCTTGTCTCTCAATTTGAACATTTTCTACAAATTTGGTAGCCTGCATATCCCCCAGCACAAAGCTAAGTGTGTAACAGAACCAATATAAGAAATAGCAAAAATTCAAAAATGGAAGTGATTATTTCTAAACATACCATTTATACAACACAATTATCATCCTTCTTTACCCTCCTATCAGCCTTATTTTTTTCTTCAAGGTTTTTGTTGTTGTGGTCTGAAGAGTTCTTATGTCCTTTTCAAATTTTTCTCACCTTTGTATATTGATGCTAATTTTATTTTATCAATTTCTATTTTGAGCTGCAAAAGTGTTTCAAATCCTCCATCCTTCAGGAAATTATTCTTGCAAGGTATTGTACAGAGACTTTTATATATTTCAGATGAATGCACTCATCCCCTAATCCTTTCATCATGGAAATCAAGAACAATTGTCTTATTTCTTTTCAGTTTTTTATGAGTTCAAGTTCAAGGAGGACAAAAAGCACCTCATTTATATGTTCTGTACAACAATATAGAAGGTAGTGGCTTTCTTTAAAAACTGTTAATTACATTAAAAATAATATTGATCGTAGTGGTAGCAGAGGAGACTGTTCTAGTCTAATACGATAGGGCCTCACTTTCCAAACAATACCAGTGGCACAAGTTGAGGATATGAGGAATCAGCATAGTTATATAAGAATCAATTAAAGACGAATGTTCATTGCAGCACTGTTTACAATAGCAAAGACCTGGAACCAACCCAAATGCCCAACGATGATAGACTGGATAGGGAAAATGTGGTACATATACAACATGGAATATTATGCAGCCATCAAAAACGATGAGTTCACGTCCTTTATAGGGACATGGATGAACCTGGAAACCATCATTCTCAGCAAACTGACACAAGAGCAGAAAATCAAACACCGTATATTCTCGCTCATAGGCGGGTGTTGAACAATGAGAACACATGGACACAGGGAGGGGAGCACTACACACTGGGGTCTGTTGGGGGGAAATGGGGGAGGGGCGGGGGGTGGGGAGGTGGGAAGAGATAGCATGGGGAGAAATGACAGATACAGGTGAGGGGATGGAAGGCAGCAAAGCACACTGCCATGTGTGTATCTATGCAACAATCTTGCATGTTCATCACATGTACCCCAAAACCTAAAATGCAATAAAAAAAAAAAAGAAAAAAAAAAAAAAAAAAGAATCAATTAAAGAATTTGATTACCTTAGTTTCTTTCCTCCATCTGCAATTTTAGCTTTTTGAAGATAACCTTCTTTTTCAACCATCTGCAAGAAGAATGCATATGTTAGAACTGTGACAAACTACTGTGCATTGTCGGTTTGAGTAAACCTGTGCTTTTCAAGAGTCATTGCAATGATGGACGTTTTCAGTCATAGAACTTTATTAATAATGCATATATAGCTTATGGGAACTGCCTGCAAAGTCATAGTCATTGCAAGCTGTTAAATATCTGAAAGACAATTTATGAAGAGGAATGTGAATGATTTGTTAGATAGTGATACACCTTTATTGACTTTTCTTTCTGGGCATTGAAGTCACTTGCTTAAAAAATTGATTACAAATGGTAAAAGAAAGACAAATTGAATACCTTCTTTTATTTTACCAAGTATCCTTAGAAAAGTTCTTCCTTTCTAACCTCCCCATGTACCTTCTGAAGCCAGGATAAAGGAAGACTCCAATGGGAGCAGATAGATAAGCTAGTTGAATCATGGAAGGGCATTTAAAATAGCAACACTTTATATGTTTTGATCAATTACCAAGAGACCCTGTAGTATCATAATCTCATTGTCTTCTTCCATGATGTAGGATTGTTTGCTTTGCCTATTTGCATGCACTGTACTGGTTTTCATTGCTAATACAGCTGCAAGTTTCTTAAAGAAAATTTAATATGTCATTATAACTCTGCAGAAGTGTTTGTGGAGTTTTGGGCAAAATAAATGCACAATGCAAATTGTGACCTGTTGACTCCCTGCAAAGTCTATGCTAGGTATTTTAATTTCTTAGCACCATATTTTTTCCCTCCTCTGTCTGCCTCACATACCCCATCCCAAGGCATTAGCCTGTGCTCCATCTTTCACTCAGTGAATTGCCCACACCCTTTTCCCTAAGCTGCCTAGTAACAGAGGACCACACTCCCTCAGTGTCCCTACATGTTCTCCCCGCAGCTGAAGTATTCCACTGTGACCATGTCTTCATCTTAAAAGTCTTAAGTATATTTAATCTACTTCAAAATTCAATTAGTAAAACCCAGCACAGTGGCAAGTACTATAATCACAACTACTTGGGAGGTTGGGGTAGGAGAATCTTTTGGTCTTAGGAGTTTGAGACCAGCCTGGGCAGTACAGCAAGAACGCCATCTCAAAAAAATAAACAAGCAAAAAACCAAATTTCAATGTGTATGTTTTTTATTAGAGGATCTTTCCATGACTTATCTGCCATCTCTTTTACATGCACCATCCTGAATCTCCATTTTCAGTTTGCTCTTATTACTGTGACAGCACATATCAGATCATGTTGTAAATGTCTGCTTATTTGTCTGTGCCTGCAGGCAAATAATGTGCTATGAGTCCATTGAAGGCAAAGGACTACTTTTACATGGGGATTCCTAGCTTCCGGAATATTTTGCTGGTACCAATAGTCAAAATAATAAAATTGTTTGAACAAATAAGTGAATGAATGGATATTTAATTTTTTTCAGTCTTAATAGGAAACTGAGCAAGCCAAAACAATTATCTGCAATGCTACAAGCGAAAGGGAGAAATATTTAGAAGTAAAGGAATTGTTCCAAATCACTAAAATCTCACTGGTTAAATGTCTGTTTACAAGACTTGCTCTGATACAGGTGAGAATTTTTCTCCCTTGTTTATTGTTTTCTCCTAATACGTAGCACAGGACTTAGTTTTAAAATGCATTTGATGAATACGTTTTTGACCAAATAAATAATGATAGAGATAACAATGATGATTTATGAGAATCATAGCAAAGTGTTTTTTACTTATCTCCACATCCAGAAAGTTTCTTTTACTTCACTGTGTTCTCCACAAGTCTAAAGCATCTAAGGAATGTTTCTTGGATAACTTTTAGAACCATGGTACTCACTGGTGCCTTTTTGGTTTTTGTATTTGGATACATCTATTCATTTGCTTTTTCCACATTATATTCTATATATACTGTCCCTTTTTCTTGGCGCCAGGGAATTTTATTTGTCTACCTCGTAAAACCCATATAATAAATTTAGTGCTTAATTCTGGGCATCACTGGTATCCATGAATGTTTGGAAGAAAGATCTTTTCAGCAGCAATTAGCACCACAGAGGAGTTCCCTTTCTTTAGGAATGTATACTGAGAAATTTTATTGTGTAATCATAGAAAATGGTTATTATTTTCAGTTTTCTTCTGATTAAAAATTACCCCAAACCTGGATTTATCTGCCAAAAAACTACAAAACCTATCAACCTCTCATAAAAATTGATGCATGCATTCTCAGTTAATAATATTGCCCCATTTTTCCCCAAAATTCACAAAAGACTTCTCAGTAGACAGTTGTTACCCACAAAGATAAGTTATTGATGAAAATGTCTCCAAAACAGAAGGGAAATATAAAAGGAAAAAGCTAATACTCTTATAGGGAGAAATCAACATAAACAGGTTTAAGGTATACACCATAAAATTCTCTTTCCTTGAATACCTAAGTAACATTTCCCCAGACACTGTGGGACCTTTCCCAGAATACTTGAGATTGAGGCCAAGGGCTGGATTTCTCAAGTAAAGCCTCAATAAATGTGACATCATTGTCATGAATGACTGAGCCAACTCCATGGTCTTGGATCAATGCAATAGACTTTCCAGGAATGACCACACAGGGGTCCCAGGAAAAATTAGAAAGAACGGAACAGCAAGTTAGTTATCTTCTCTTGTATTATTTTCCAAAGTTCAGGCTGCCTTCCAGGTCATTAGAAGAAGCTAATAACCCTTCTGCTATGTTCTATTACCTACTACACTTGCTACCACCATGCATATTCGTTAAATGTTTACATGCACTTTTCTGCATGTAGTATATCAATGTCCTACTACCATGAACACATTCTCACTTCCGAGATCAGGTGTTTATTTTCCTTCGTTGTCTTTTTAATACTTGATGCACACTTATTCATTCTTTTCAACACATATTTAATTAGTAACACTACTTTCCTCTAAATGCCAGCTTCTCTGCTCACAATAGAACTGCAAAGATTAATAGGACAGTTTAAATCCTCTTGAGTCTTAAACTCCTGTGAGTTCATATTCAAGATATTCCTGCTCCTTTTTGAGGGACTGGGTACCATGCCTCGTTTAAGTCATCTCAGAGACTCAGGCCATCTTTTAGCATGGATCAAAAATTCCAATTATGGTTTCTGCAATGAAAGCACTGTATTGTTTAGGTCTCATATTCGCAAGTAAAGCTTCCATGAGGTAGAATTAATTACTTTACTATTCCTTGTCATCACAGTTTGAAATACGTCACGATGTTTCAGACACCAGAAATCGGTTATTCTGTGAGGCTCGTAGTGTGCTGAAAGAAGTATTAGGGCAAGCAAAAGATTGTTATGCATTTTGCATGTGGATTTATAAATGGTACCTTACTAATTAATCATTTAATTAATCTAATTAATTATTTCTACCCAATGTTAATCCCATGGTTTCAAGGGACAATGATCTATAAATTACAGTTGAACATGCTGGTCATCTAGGGCTCAGATGGTCTTGTCTCCAGTAATTTACAAAATTACTTACAGCTCTAGGTCTAAGTTTAGGATTTTACATGCCAAATTCTAGGCCAAATTGAAGTTCCTTAAAGCAGTAGCAGTCCCTAAACTACGTATACTTAAGAAATGTCAACCAATCTTTGGATGCTAAATCTGGCTTCTTAAGCTATTTGTCCAATATTCCTTAGAAGCCCTATTTAACATTAAATGGCTGGAAAGATCAGCAATTTGTTCAGATTGGATGCCAGCCAGTCTGCAAGCATTGAGGAAGTGCTCGGCAGACACAGCCGTGCTGAGATACAGATGAGAAGAATGAATGGCAGTGGGATATCCAGATAGCACCTGTTTATCAACCTACGTTGGAGGCGACAGACAAGACAGAAGAGCAAAAGACAGCCTTTGATTAATGGTAACAATCACAGCAGAAAGACGAGCCTGTTAACTGTACATACAGACAGTACAGGGTTTTTTTTTTTTTTTTTATAAGAAGACTTTATGTTGTTCTCAGATACAATTGTGAATAATAGGTTTTCATCTACACCATTCCACCAAAGGATTCTGTTAAAATAATTGTTTCTATTTATAAATGGAAATAAACTTAATCTGTGACTTTTACCAGATTTTGATGAGAAGGATTTGGCTTTTAACACCAGAACCACATGGCCTTTGTGCCTCATAACACTTTCTCTGCTGATGTATTTAAAGTTATTGTTCTCTTCCCCTTGGTTCTGATTCCGTGTTCATTGGCAACCATCTGAATCCTAATTTGGTGTCCTAGGTCCTTTGACGTAGAAAGTGGGTAACTTAAATAGTATCACAATATTCCCTATTACGTACTGTGAGATAGACTCAAGGGATCATCATCTCGGTAAACACTGAAAATAATGATAAATAGGATTTTTTTTTTTTTTTGGATCCACAATGCTGAGACGGGCCCCAGCTCTAAACTGAGATGATCCCTTTAAAGTAGCATCACCCTATGAAACCTTCTGTGTGACTGACCGACCTCTCTCTAAAAGAACTATGCATCATCCCTCTGTAACTACAACTCTGGGCCACTATAATTATCAAGCGGATTTAGCATTTAATTATTTTCCTATTTAATAATGAGGCAGCTGTTATACTTTCTCTGCACTTTTAATAGATCATAGTACTTTGCTGGTAATCTTGTCTGTTTCAATGATTTCTATTAAAGAGCACAGAATGAGGACACATTTGGTTACATTGTTTTACTCCCAAATGATGCTTCACTTGCTTTCTTAAATCCCCTTCCTGCCACCGTTTTTTTACTTCTCCACTATCCATAGAACTACCTACCTTATCTTTCTTTTTTCTATTGTTTTTGGTTTTCTTGCCATTGTCTTTAGGTTTCACCCTTTCTTTTTGGAACTCATTGCTTACATTTTCTTCTCAAAATTCACTTATTCTTATACTGGCTCTGCCATTCATGCTATATTTGATTTGTTCATTAATCTGTGAACTCACAGTGGACATAATCCATTGAGAACAGAATAAAAAGCAGAAAAAAGTACCTTAAAACTCCAGTTTATCTGTACATCATATAAAGTACCAATGGCTTTTAAACATTATAAAAAGTCTTACATTTAGAACTGCCTTAAATATAGTTTAAGAATGGAATACTATACCTTTAGAGATTCAATATAATGTTTTTATCTGATGTAAATAACCATTTACTGTGTGTGCACATTTTTAAGAAGTGGTAAACCAAATCCCTGAAGTTGGATGCAATGTTTGTGTGTGAAGAAGAGTAGAAGAAAAGCAAAGAAAAATGGTTCTGGGTCATACATGAGTGGTGCCCAGAAAGAGGTAACCAGGAATTCTCAAAGAAGTCTTTGAGGAGCAGGTTTAATTTCACCATGAAATTTGATTTCAAAGTTAGGCATGGTTTACTCATTGCAATTTATTTATACCCTTTGATATGTTTGTTGAGCAATGCTTTCAAGGATAGCCTCCCTCTCCTACTTTCTGTCACTCAGGATGAGATAACATGCCCAGCTTTGGGGTTACACTGAATGTCTTAAACCATTTTTCAAATGTTAGGTTTGGAGAAGCACATATTATGTTTTGCCAAGTGCTTTTCCCCATTATATGAAACCTCTGTGTATTTTAAGGGAAATTTTATCTGCATGTCTCTGATTTATTTACCCCTAACTCATCAAAATGTCATTCTGAAAATGCTATTTGATGTTTAAGAACTCCCCCTAAGACTTTCTTTCTGAACCTTTCATCTTGCAATCAGTGTGTTTCATTTGATCACCACCAAGAAATACAGGTTCTGTTTGGGAAACAGGCTGACGAAGGCACCCGCTTTGTATCTTAAGAACTTTCTTCAGTCTTCTGGAGGCTTTTCCTATAGCTTACCTCTCCCTCCCTCATGTATCACTTCCCTTCTGCCCACCATTTTTCTTTCTTTTTCTTCACTGAATTCTATTTCTTTGTATCTTTGATGTAAATATGTTCCTCGTTCTTTGCCTGTCATTGGACTTCAGTGAGAATGGCCTTCCTGGTTACTGTCTGGGCAACTTATTAGTGTAATCCAATTTCTGTGTTATAACCTAATTTCAGTCTAGGCAGTGGGGAAGAAAGTATTGCTCAATGTTAATAGCCTTTATTGTTGCTGTTTTGTGTGTTCCTTTTCTCTGCTCTGGAGATAAATGGATTTCAAATGTGGGGCTGGATGAGAGAGGTATTGTCATTTGTTTCCATGTTTCAGTGGCTTCTGAACGTCTTACCATCACCTCAAGGCCCTTTGCAATCTGGGCACTGCCTCCCTCTCCCCAAAATCTGTGATTCATTTTCCTTGTTGATGATATTCTGGCGGATAGAGAATTCTTGCAGTTTTTCAGATGTAACAACTTTATTCTGACCTGGCAACCCTTGCATTTGTTGTTTCTTTCTGCTTCAACATTCTTCTTTCTTCCAGTTCTTTGCTTGGCAAACTCCTCTGATTCTGCAAAATCTCAAGTTAACTGGCCATTTGAAAGAATCTATGTATGACCACTTAATCCAGCATAGGTTCTCACGGAAACTTGTATTTCTTTCACCATAGCGCATTTTGCAATTTGCATTTATAGAATTATGCCTTCCTTTACTTAACACCTCTGTTCATCCCTAGACTGAAAGCCCCTCTGGAAAAGGGCATGGCCAGTTAGCATATTATCACATATTCCAAGCCTAGCACAGTGATGGCCTCAACAAACACTGGAGTTAATAAACTTGAGAAAAGGAAGGGCACATGAAATAATGAAAACTTAGACATGGTTTCTATTAGCATTATTAAATTATATAACTTATTACTATTATATAACTTCTTATTAACAGCTTGAAGATCTGGAAGGATATTTTAGAAAACCTAATTTTGTCTTGCCCAAATAGAATTTTGCAGACTAAAGAGCTTTTGGAGTTTTTCTGCAGTTTAAGGAAAGCCCAGCTTGATCAATAGATTTATTTCCCCAAAGTCGCTGTCCTTTGTTTCAAAACAAGGAAACACTGTACTTTCATGCTCAAAGCCCTCACAAGTATTAATTAATCCACAAAATGATATCTGGCTCCAAAAGGTAGAATCTGTGACTTAAGGTTTATCTGCAAAAGCCTGCTTTGCCCCCAAGCCATGGCAACTTCCTGAGCTCTGTCCTCAAAATCCTCCTAGCTCAGGAGGTAGCAGATGATTCTGTAAAACCTGCCACAGGCTTTTGACTCCTGCAGGGTTATCCATAGACATGTCTTATACTCTGTTGATAAAAATAAAGAAGATAAAGATTTAACATGTTATAAACAGCGTTCTTTTTTTTGAATATTTCTTTTGGGGGAAAAGAAAAAGTACCCTGAAAATAATTAGGTCTTATGAACAGTTACAATATGGAATATACAAGATCAGGAAACAAATGCATATTGGTATATTTGATGATTCATGTATAAAACTGTTGCAACATTATAGCACTTTCAAAGCAACTGCACTGATTCTCAGGGAATGATTTCCATCTCTTCTACTGAAAGCCTATGGAATTACATACCTGTGGCATAAATAACATCATCTGCCAATGAACTGGGTAGTTTCCACCCTGAAACTTCAGACTCTGATTAGGAATTATTTTGGCCAATATTCAAAATAAATGAATGCATTGTTCTGCTTAAACATGCTGATCACAATCTATTTTCTTAAAAGGAACATTAACAGAGGAAGCATGACTCCCAAAGGATGTTAGCATCTATGAGATGCTAATCTGCTATAAAATGGCAGATTTTCATTTTATAAAGTGTATAATTGTCCTTCAACATGGCGGACCTATCAGATAATTTGACAAATTTCGCCCAAAGCCAAGGTCTCTCATGCTTCCTGGAGAATGTTTAGTATAATTCTCTGAATATGAGATATAAAGAAAATGAGATTTATATATCTCAACATTTTAGAAATAAGCCTGAAGATCCATACAGCAAAGATGATCAATAATAACACCAAAGGAAAGAATGTCGTTAATTCTCAGGAATGTTTTCAGGTGTGTTATTTCATATATGATAGCTCATCCTGGCAGGTGTGGTCAAAGAATCTACTGCTAGGACCCCTGGATGACTCTGGAAGCCACCCTAAGGCATGGTGGAGTTGAGGAGAGTTGGAGAAATGAAAGTAGGGAACATATCAGAGTGTAGAAAGATTATGTGAGTCTAGGTAAAAAGAACACAAGTTAGATCAGTCAGATGTAAAGACAACTTCACAGGTTCTGAAAAACAATTCAAGTCTCAATGCGAATGATAACGAATGGTCTATAATTAATCAAATTTTCTGCTTAGGGGAATGGGTGATTATTAGGCCATTGCTCATCAATATATCTAATTCATAAATAAGAATTTTGGATGAAGATAGCGTTTCTGCCGTTAAAATAATAGCAAGTAAGAAATTCAATTCAAGTAGAGACTGATGAATAAGAGCGGAATGTTATCCATGTTCACAAGACACAGTAAGATAAGTGCTCAGAGAGATGATCCAGGAAAACCCAAGTCAGGACTAGGAAGTAAGCTGATTGGTAGTTCCAAAAGCTTTTAGAACTAGTGGCACTGTGTGCGTATGTGTGTGTGTCAATGAGAGAGGGAGAGAAGGAAGGAGAGAGAAAGGGAGAACAGAAAATTATACACATATGTGAGAAAAAGATTTAGATAAATTACAAGGTAAAGCACTTAAAAATTATTATTTTTGCTTCTGCTTTGCAGGACTTCCCAATGTTACCTTTCCAAGGTCATCGGAGCTAAAATAGAGTAGTGGGCAAATAGATCTGTTATCTATTCCTATATTATCTATAATTAGTGATATGCAAAGTGAGTTTTCATTTATTTAGAACTGAGGCTGCAGAGAAAGCCTACTACATGCCAATAAATCAACAAATAGCCTTAAGAGTAGGCAGATAAATTAAGAAAACTATTTCTGAATTTTCTTTTCTTTAAATTATTATACTTTAAGTTCTGGGGCACCTGTGCAGAACGTGCAGGTTTGTTACATAGGTACCATGGTGGTTTGCTTCACCTATCAACTCATCATATATATTAGGTATTTCTCCTAATTCTATTCCTCCCCTCACCCCCACCACCAAATATTCTAATGATTCTTCTGATGTAGCTTATGCTTGATATAGTAACATAGAAAATACACAATTAAAATTTATATAATAATCATTAAGTTTTTAAAATAACCATAATTTGGATTTTAAAAATTTGTATACATTTTATGTAGAAAACTTTGGAACACCTTCAGGCTCTGTTGAAATATAAGTGAGTACATATTTATGTATACACAGACATTTACTGAGCTCCATTATCAGCCTAACCTTTGCCACGTTTCATCAAATACTTCTGAAAAAACTTTATATGTGTTATTTTAATAAAGTAATCCAGCTCTTTATAATTATTTTTATAGTTATTTTCTGTGTAATCCAAATTTATTTAAAATAAAACCAAACAAATAAAGCATTTATTTTCCTATTTATTGGAGAGCTACAGTGTGCCAGCCTTTATACAAAGTCCTAATAGTAAAAAAATAAATAAGACATAGCCCTCCCTTCAAATAGCTTATAGCTCAGTAAGAGCAATAAAAGAAATAGGCAATTTTAGTGTGATGGGGCTGGAATAGAGGCAAGACCAAGCTATTGGGAGACAGATCAAAGAAGGGCTACCTAATTCAAATTTGAGGAATTAGAGAAATCCTTCCTAGAGAAAATGCTCTCTAAGTTGAGATCCATGCAATTACTTTTGAAAACCAGATATTATTATACCTAATTATATTAAAAAATTGGCTTTTACTATGAATATCAGGCATATATTTATTAGTATCTGCAACTAGCAAAGTTGTTTTAATAAACTTTCCATTTCTTTTTACATCAATTCACAAACATGTCTTTCCTAAACAGTAGTGCCAAAAGTAATCTAAGTAGAAGTATGTTATAATAAAGAAAGTACAAGTCATGGCCTCTAACTTCAAGACATTTACAATCCAGCCATGGAACAAGTCTATTACCTATGAAATAAGAGTGAACAACACAAAACAACATATGAACATGAGCTGGGATGAAAGGACTATAATTGCTACAGGAAATCCAAGCTCCTTCAGGGTAAGAGCCATGTCTTAATCATGTTACTACTCCCGGCTTGAGGGTATGTGTTGGAGAGAGGATAATAAATAACGTAAATTGGGGACCATGATGCTAGAGAAAATTTGAAAATGAAATGATGAAGTTACTGTTGAAAGAAGGCTGCTCTGGAATTGCTGCATAGGATCAGTGGGGCGCACAGTGGGGTATGGTGAGGTCAGAAGCATTTCAAGGCTTGGATGAGGGTTTCAGTGTGCAGAAGAAGAAGTATACGGACACTACAATCATTGAGGAGAAAATTTCGTCAGAAAATGATGACTTATCTGAAGGATCTGGGATAAAATAAAGGACATAGAGAAAATGTGTTGTAATCCTAGATAGATGTTTGCTACTGATAGAGATGAGCTCAATGGAAAGGGGGAGTCAGTTTGGGAAGGTACTGGTGAAGCGTTCAACTTGAGGTGTTTCATTTCTGTGATGACAGAGACAACACTCTAAAACAAATGACTAATTCACACTTGAAGATATAGGATAAGATAAAGGAAGAAAGTATAGGAGCATAGACCTCTGTATTACAAGCTTGGAAGTAAAAACGAAAGCCATTACATTTTCATTATGCCTTCATTCAACACATATTTACTGAGTTCTTAACATGGGAGTGGAGTAATGAAAATAGGAGACAATGTCCTTGCCCTCACAGAACTAAAATTCTAATTGTGATTACAAAGAAACAAAAATAAACGTTGTAGTATGCCACCTGGTGGTAAGGTCTTTAGAGTAAATTAAGGTAAGAGAGAAGTGTAGATGGAAATGGTGTGGTTTCCTGTTTGTTCATTTGTAGGTTTCTTTCTGTTTGTTTGTTTGTTTGTTTGTTTTTTTCTTTTTTTTGACAGAGTCTCACTCCATTGCCCAGGCTAGAGTGCAGTGGCACAATCTTGGCTCATTGCAACCTTCACCCCCGGGGGTTCAAGTGATTCTTCTGCCTCAGCCTCATAATGAGCTGGGCCTACAGGTGCGTGCCACCACACCTGGCTAATGTTTTATATTTTTTAGTAGAGATGGGGTTTTACCTTGTTGGCCAGGCTAGTGTTGAGCTCCCGACCTCAAGTGAGCCACCCGTCTTAGCCTTCCAAAGTGCTGAGATTACAGGCATGAGTCACCATGCTGAGCTCCTATGGGTTTTTTGTTTTGTTTTGTTTTTAAAGGGAGATTAGGGAAGACCTATCCAAAAGATGATATTAGAGCAGAGACGTGAAGCAAAGGAACATATGAGATGTACATATTTCTGGGAACCAAATAGTTTTTTTTTTTTTTAGACGGAGTTTCGCTCTTGTTGCAATGGCACAATCTCTGCTCACCGCAACCTTCGCTTTCCAGGTTCAGGTGATTCTCCTGCCTCAGCCTCCTGAGTAGCTGGGATTACAAGTACTGGGATTAGTGCCACCATGCCCAGCTAATTTTTGTACTTTTAGTAGAGATGGGGTTTCTCCAGTTTGGTCAGGCTGGTCTTAATTCTTGACCTCAGGTGATCTGCCTGCCTCGACCTCCCAAAGTGCTGGGATTGCAGGCATGAGCCACCATGTCTGGCCCCTTATTTTGTAAGAGATAGAGGCAAAAGTAGGTGCAATGGTCCTGCAGAGGAAGAGTTATCAGCTTCATTGGAGCAGAAGGAGACAGGAGAAGAAAGGGAGAGGTGAGACTGGGGAGGTCAATGAGTCTTCTAGGGCCTAGTGAGCCATTGGACATTTCTCAGCTTTTACCTGGAGTAGACTAAAAGCCAGGGAGGATTTTGATTCAAGGGGTGATGTGAGACGGACAAGAAGTTTGTTTCCCCTTAAAATTCGTATGTGGAAATCCTAAACTCCAATATAATTCTATTAGGAGATGATTAGGTCACAAAGGTAGAGCTGTCATGAATAGGATTAGTGCCTTTTTAAAAGGGACCCCAGCTCTCTTGCCCTCTTTTTGCCATGTGAGGATGCAAGGAGGAGTCATCTGTTTGCAGCTCAGAAGAAGGCCCTTGCCAGAACCTGATCAGAATGGAATGCTGATCTTGGACTTCAGCTTCTAGACCTGTGAGAAATAAATTTCTGCTGTTTAAAAGCCACCTTGTCTGTCGTGTCTGTTGTAGCAACAAACCAACTAAGATAAGAAACATAATCTAATTTACATTTTAACAGGATCACGCCCACTGTTGTGTTAAAAATAAACAGTAGAAAGAAAGTGAAAGTGAGTAAACAGGGAGACTATTTCAATAAATCAGGTGATAGATGACAGTAATGGTGGTGAGAAATGAACTGATTCTGAATGTATTTTGAAGACAGAGAAAACTGGGTTCTTTGGTGTTCATTTATGTTATGACAGAAACAAGGAAAGATGATTTTAAGTGTTTTGTCTGAAGCACCTGGAGAAATGAAGCTAGCATCTTGTGAAATGGAGTAGACTGGGAGAATGGGTTTGGGCAAAAATCGGGGTCAGTTCTGGATATGCTAAGTTTGGGATGTATATTAGAATTGTGTATAAAAATGCTACAGTATATAGTACCGAAGTTCAAAGCTGTGGTCCGTGCTGGAAATAGAAATTTAGAAGTGGCTAGTGTTACATGGTCTCTAAAGCCATTAACACTGAATGAGATGCCCTAGGGAATTACTATAGAGAGAAAAATGAAAAGTTAAAAACTGAACTCCAAAATGAAGAGGGACCAGCAAAGGGGATTGAAAAGGGGCGGCTCTCCAGCTAATTGGAGAAACTGGTCTACTGGTAGCCATGTGAGGAAAATGTTTCTTTTTCATAAAAAAAAAAAAAAAATTAGATTCAGGAGATATATGGGCTTACTTGTTATATGGATGCACTGCATACTGGTGGGAGCTGGGCTTCTACTGTACCCATTACCCAAACATTGAACATTTTATCCAATAGGCAATTGATTCAAGAAGAGAGCTACCAATTGGGTTAAATGCTCAGATAGATCTACGGAAGAGATAACTGAGAAGTTACTGATGGATTTAACAATTGAAGAGATAACTGAGAAGTTACTGATGGATTTAACAATATGGAGGCAATTGGTGAGCCAGACAAAGAGGTGAATGATTGAGATAAATGACTAAATAGAGTTGGTTCAAGAGACAAAGGCAGGACAGAAATTAGAAACAGCAAAAGTAGATAATTCTTTTGAGAAATTCTTCTCCTAAAATGAAGCAGAGTAAAGAGAAATAGCTGGAGTGGGGATGTGGAATCTGGAACATGCAAAAGCAATTGAAAACAAGAACACTAAAAGAAAAATAAATTATTTTTGGTGCTGAGGATGAGACATTCTAAAGATAACAGGGATGGAATAGCTAGAGACAGACAGGAATACAGTCATCGCAGTGCAGTGTCCTATAAGCCAGTAAGACTGGAAACATATCAACCAATATGAAATATAGCAGAAAACACAAGTTGAATGAGCATAAAGAAAAAGTATATTGTATT
Source organism: Saimiri boliviensis (assembly GCF_048565385.1). Classification (NCBI taxonomy): domain Eukaryota; kingdom Metazoa; phylum Chordata; class Mammalia; order Primates; family Cebidae; genus Saimiri; species Saimiri boliviensis. The sequence continues at coordinate 95,739,501 of NC_133453.1, forward strand.
TATCAAAAAGGAGGTCATTAAAAGAAAGAAGTATCAGAATATGTCAGAAAGTTTGGACTTATGACTTATGTGTTTTTGAGATATCTAGAATATTTATTCATGTCATGTTTCAGGTAGTCTTTCAGTCACTAGGATATAACAATACACAAAAAATGGAAAAAGGAAAGTATCATTCTTATGGATGTTGAGTCTATTAATTTTTCCTGAAGACAACAACATTAACAAAAAAACTATCATATTTACAAAAGCCCTCAGTAGTCTCCGGTTTCCATTACTCACATCCTTATATAATCCTCTCACCTTGTGTGAACTAGACTTAGTGACTTGCTTTTAATCAAAAGAATGTGGCAAAACTGATGGCATATTGCTTTTACAATTAGGTTACAAGAGATTTTGACTTCCATCTTGCTAGCAAACTCTTCCTCTTGCCTTCTCATTTTACATGATTTGAAAAGCAAGCTGCTATTTTGAAGAAATCTGTGTGGCAAGGAAATAAGAGCAGCCTTTGGCCAACAGTTCGGGAAGAACTGAACCCAGCCAACAACCACATAAGTGAGCTTGAAAGCAGATCTTCCCCAGTTAAGCCTTCAGATGAGATCCCAATTCTGACTGATACTTTTGGTGCAACATTTTGAGAGACTCCAAGCTAGACCCCTCTGCTAAGTGATGCTCTGATTCCTGACTCACAGAAACATGGGATAATAACCTATGCTGTGCTAAGTTGCTGAGTTTTGTAGTAATTTATTTTGTATCATTAGATGAAGAATATAATGACTTAACCACTCACCAGTTGTTCCAATGGAGGAATGACATCTTTCAAGACATGCTGTGAATGATTCCTTCTGTGTCGGGATATCTGCAAATATATTGACATTTGATACTGTCACATTATTTTTCTTAATAGAGTTTAGTAAGAGAACACATAAAAATAACCATATTCAGTGCCATTCAGACATGTGAATTAAGTACTATAAAATGAGAAGTGAATGTTTTGCACTTTGACTAATTTGAATAAAATGTGTGCTCAAAGATGGCTGGCTGCAACCACATCTCAAACCCAATGTTCTTCTTACCATGGAATCTTGACAACCCTTTCTTCACATGCTGGAGTCTGTGTTCTCTCATGTGAACCTGGGCAAACCTTATGCCTGCCTCGACCAAAAAGTACAGCAGAAGCTCCACTCTATGACTTCAAAGATTGGAATGCCAAAAAGTCATATATTCCCCTGTGTCATCTGAGAGCTCTCACTCTTGGTAAATATGTTGGAGGAATCCCAAATCACCCCTACAGAGTGAACACCTGGAAAGCCTTGTAGGTTTCCGATGGATAGAAAGGCTGATGCTCCAGGAGACAGCCAGCATCAACCACCAAGCTTATGAGTATAAAGAAGTCCTCTATCCATCCCAGGCTCTGGTAATCATCATTCTACCCCCTATCTTGATGAGATCAATTGTTGTATTGCTCCCTCATATGAGTGAGGACATGTGAAGTACTAAATGATAAATGCTCGAGTTAATGAATATCCCAATTACCCTGATTTGATTATTATACATTGTAGGCCTGTATCAAAACATCGCACATATCCCATATATATGTAAATACACACACACACACACACACACACACACACACACAGAGTATATATATGCACACAAACATTATGTACTCCTAATAATTAAAAATAGAACATTAAATTTAAAAAGAAGCTCTAGCCTGGGGCAACATAGTGAGACTCCAACTCGCCAAAATATTTTTTTTTAATTAGCTATGCATGGTGACACATACCTATAGTCAGTCCTTAGCTACTCCAGAGGCTCAGGTGGGAGAATCACTTGAGCCAGGATTTCGAGGCTGCAGTTAACTATGATCACAAAACTGCACTCCAACCTGGGCAACAGAGTGAGACCGTACTCTAAAAGACATTAAAAATTAAAAAAAAATAATAACTCTTGATAATGGCCTTTTGGCCACTGGGTCTCCCGCAACCTTCAAACTTTCCAGAAGAAACCTCATATATATTGTGGAGTAGAAACAAGCTATTGCTGTTGGGCTTTATCTGAATTTTTCACCAGAATCTACAGATAATAAAAACATTGTTCCACACCTCTATGTGTCAGGGTGATTTTTAAGTAGGACAAAATATTTCATATTAAAATGTTTTTTTCTTTTCTTTTCTTTTCTTTCTTTTTTTTTTTTTTTTTTGAGACAGAGACTTGCTCTGTTGCCAGGAGCCAGGCTGGAGTGCAGTGGCATGATCTTGGCTCACTGCAACCTCCGCCTCCTGGGTTCAAGCAATTCTTCTGCCTCAGCCTCCCAAGTAGCTGGGACTACAGGCACATGCCACCACGCCCAGCTAATTTTTGTATTTTTTAGTAGAGATGGGGTTTCACCATGTTGGCCAAGATGGTCTTGATCTCCTGACCTTGTGATCCACTTGCCTCAGCCTCCTAAAGTGCTAGGATTACAGGCGTGAACCACTGTGCCTGGCCTGAAATGTTTTTTGTTGATTATGTGAGCTCAGCTTTTTCAGAATCAACATTATATTAAGTCTAATGTCTTCTATTATTATCTAGATATGTTTAAATATTTAAAAATCACACTTGTTTTATGTGCTTTTGGAACAAACAAAAAGTAATTAATGTTCTTTCCCCTAAAGAAGCGTCATAGACATATTCTACAATAAAACAAAAAGAGAAAGAGAATTTATAATCAAATCTTATACTGCTTTATAATTTAATCAGAAACTCTCATTAATATTATTTTGTATTTACATGGAGAGAAAGAAAGAGGGAGGGAACAAGAAGGGGCATGAAGAGAATGGAAGAAAGACATACAGAGAGAGAGAGAGAGGGGTATTAAGAAATTAAAGAAATAAAGCAGGCCTGAGTACTATGTCTAGGAAAGGACTTCATTGTCCTTGGCTCTGGTTACTGGCACAAGCAACTGACTGAAGGAATTAGATCAATATCTGTGAAGATTTTTAGATAATTGTTTTACCAAAACATAATAAATAAATAATTAAAGAAATATCGGAATCCTGGCCTAAAAAATATCCATGACTCTCTATGCAACCCTCCCACATGTGCTCTATGAAAACGATTATGAATAAAGTAAAACTCTAAGGAGATAATTTTCTCCAACGTTCACTTCACAGATGGCCTACGGAAGATAATGGAGAAGGAAGAGGCTTCAGAAAGCAGGGCCAGAAACCCTGGAGAACAGTGGCCATGGGGAATTTCAGAAAGGAGAGTCAAGGACTGTCTCTACTTCCAGGGAAGTTGTCTCACAGAGCCTGACCAGTAGGATTTAATTATTGTTTTGGTCTAGTGACTGTTGGCTGTTTACCTTTCTTTCCTTTTACAAATGAGAAGGGTTTTTGTTTGTTTGTTTTTCCCAGGTATCTTGCTCCATTGTTATCTATTGGATGTGGTGGGGAAAGGAGGAGATAGCTTTTATCTCAAGCTCCAAATCACTTACCTGTGCTGTCTCCCTACTCCTCCTCCAAAACCTGGACCTTAGAGAGAGAGCCGTTTATCACCAGCGATTCTGAAATTTGAGCTTGATGCTGTAACTGGATGGGACTTCGGGCTGTGTTTCTGGGGAGGCGGATGGATGGATTGCTAAGTAGTAGAAAATAGGTGTAAATGGCTATATGGTGAACGGGAGGGAGGACTGAATGGCAGACTGGCTGGTCACCAAAATTGTATCCTCTTTTCTGGATGCTACATTTCTCAGCCTGCCTTGCAGTTTAGAGTGGCTGTGTGACCAGTTCAGACCAATGGATGTGAACAGAAACAATGCCAGCCATTCCCTGGCTGAGGCTATCAACCAGGGGGTACTTCCGCTCCATGAACAAGGTTCTACAGTGGGATGAAGATGCAAGATGGAAGGAGTTTGGGCTCTGAACCACCATGTGGAGAAAAACAAACATAAGCCAGTAAAGTTCACTTTGTTTTCTTGAGCAAATTTTTATTGTGGAATAATTTTATACTTAAGAGAAAAGTTGCAGAGGGAGTTCCTGCAGAAAACTTGCATCTAACTGTTACATAAGTGAGAAATAAGCTTCTATTTTTTGGAACCCTCATCTATTTTAGAGAATTTTACAGCTGCTAGCATTACCTCAAATATGGTACCCATAGTTGATGCTCGGTTAACATCTAAATGAAAGGTCTTATGCATAAGGAAACTGAGAGCAGAATACTTAGT